>NC_051307.1:149025575-149328605 GCF_015220235.1 Choloepus didactylus | reverse complement strand
AAGACACTCTGTATAGATCAACCAAATTATGGGGAAAGATCTATTCTAAACATTAGCTATCATTAACCAAAGAGGTGAATTTGATGCTAGTTTATTAAATCCAGACCAATGGTTTCTCATGTTTGCATCATTTAATATAAATTAAATTTATATTGGGGAAAAATCCTGAAAAGTAGCCAGCTATTAAATGCCAACAGGGGCAGGATGCATATCTTGGAACCACTTTACTAATTCTGTATTTTGACTTAATTTAACATCCAGTTGTTGGAAAATTATCCTAGTTAATTAGTCTGGTAACCAGCTTTTCATAGTTTTTGGAAAATCTCTTCATTAAGAAAAACTTTTTAAAAATTCATCCTTCGCTGACACAAATTCTAGCAGCTTTTCTGCAAGATATACTGAAACTGAAGTTCACAGTTGGTATTTAAATGCATCTTAAAAAAGTATGTTAGCAATAAACATTTGTAAATAACTTTGTTGTATCAAAGTGATATTCACTATTATGTAACACTACAGAACTGATATTATTTTCATTAAATTTAAATAGGAAATCAAGACCCCTGAATAAACCTGATAATAAATGACTTCAGAAATCCCTTCGAAGCATTCAAAAACTCAATCACAAGTCAAAAAATAAAACAGTATCTTACTATTAGTCAATATTATATTTATTTAAAAGTCAAAAAACAATATGATGACACATGAAAACACACCAATTTCAGAGAGTAGCTTGTTTGCTTTTTAATCAACCTGATCAATACTGCACATTGAAATGCTATTAAGAAATATAGAAATTATAACATGAAGTATTGTATAAAAATATAAGGCACATTATTTTAACGAAATGAAAATTTTAACTGTAAAATATGTGTTAATACCACAAAAACTTTAAACAGAAATTTTAAATGTCATGCCTTATGTGAAAATATAATTTTATTTAGTATTATACAGCAGGTCTTTAAATGTAGGCAAGTAAAAATGAAAAGTTCATATAGCTAAACTTTCCAAATACTATTTGTCTTATTTTCTATATAAAAATGCCATACATCATTACAGGAAATACTATATGCATCTGTTTAAGATATCAATTATATTTTCAAATATAAGGCAGAATTAGTTTAGAAGCATCAGCTTTTAAATTTTTGTGGCAGTTAGTAGCAGCATGTAAAAATTAACATTACAACAAACAAAATAAAACTTTCACCATGAAAGGATGAATACAATTACAAAATAAGGCACTTTATTTCACTTCAAAACAACTGTGGGCTAAGGCCCCCATCTCAGGAAAACCACATCTAAGAACACTGAGACTTTTTTATTTAATAAAGAGCAGAAGAATACATTTCCATTCCACATATTGACTATGTTGAAATAATACAGTCGCTGTCCAGATAGGAAACTAAAGTGCAATAGAGGTAAGTTAATTAATTAGAGTACACTTACTTATATGCTATGCTTTGAATTAGTTAATGCAAACAAGTACAGTTGATACAGTTCTTTGTAGCTATTTGATCCTATACAATCTTTACTGATAGCTGTGGATTACAGAAAAGCAGCATGTTTGCTATGCTTTATTAGACACAGATTTCTTTCTGTTTTATAGATAATGATTTGTCTATGATCTAAATGAAAGGCTGTGAAGCAATATTAAACAACATCAGAATTTGTAGTTCTGCTTTTAGAAAATAACACAAAATATTACATTCCAAAATTTGAAAACAAATCTCTAACTCTTGTCATTAGAAAAGCATGGTGATTATCAGGGGTCTTCTTAAAAAGAAAAATCTCTTCCTCTGCTTCACACCAAATGAGATACAAAGATTCAACAGGCAATCTCAGAGACTAGATCAAGCTTCATATTTTATACCTAAGGCATCTGTGACCAAGAGAGGTTAGATGTATTAAATGCGAGTTTCTTAAAGGACACCAAGGTCCCTAAGTTGCTCAGAGATCTTGCTTGACTGTGGCCCAGGTCAGCTCTTTGCCTGAAAGCCTGATCCTGTTTTCATTTATAGACAAGCTCTTGATTGTCAGTGATACAGAATGGAAAGTATAAACCTTATAATAAAAAATAATACATGTTTTATTTTGTAACAGATTCAAAGTTCCTACTGAAACTTTCATAAACTTGGCAGAATGAGGCTTTGATTCATGTGCACAAGTAAAATTGTCTTTGCACAATGAAAAATAATCTTCCTGTCTGTTTCCTTTTTGTTTTTAATGATGAAGAGCATCATTCTTTTCATCTGGAACCAAGTTTGCCTTCGGTGAGAGGACATGTTGTGGAGAGGGGAAGGTAACAGAAGGTTACATATAGAAACTACATGACACTATCCCCAAAAAGATTGTTCTAAAAAGCCAATCTTTTCACTACCAATTAATGTAAGAGCTCTGGGATTTCATTTTCCCTTATCTCATGTTTACTGTGTTTTCAAACCTACTGAGTCTATGTTTACATGGTTAATGGTTCATAGCTTTTTCAGAGTGAACACTCGTCTACCAAGGAGACCCACACTAAATTGAAAAACACTTATAGATTGTTCTTGCACTCACTCTCAGGCTGCCTGTCAATGCTAGCACCCAATAAAAATGACCTGCAAAGTAGAGAAATATACCTGCAAAAAACTGAGTGTTGACTCTAAGCTCAATTCAACATTTCTAAAATATTTTTTATTAACCATACTTGCTGATTTGCTGCGCCCATCTATCTTGATGACCGTCTGTGTGGAGATCTTTCGAAATACATGAAGTCCTGGAATTGGAAAAATAATTACATATATGTTGTTCAGTAATTAGGTGTCTATGCAGAAAATTACTAATTGTGTTTATTAACATTGAAGTTTTAAAAATCTTTATAGTTTAAACTTACTTTTACAAGAGAATGACTAGAGTAAAATTTTTAAAGGAGTGAAAAAAGTTAAAGGATTACTAAAAGAATCTTAAAATGAACAGAAGAGTTTATATTACTATTTTTATCTAAATTAATGTTTTATTTTTAGATATATCTAAAAAATGTATGTACTGTTGAAGTAGAGGTCATTTATTTGATGGCAATTTATAAAACAGAAAAGTAACACATGAATGAAAGGTATACTTATCATTAGTATTATATAAAAGATAAAACCAAAGCTCACAATATCATCCTTTTTGGTTTATCAGGGGATCTCACAGTCCAGTCAAGAAAAAAATGCATCTAACAAAATCTTTAAGAAGAGGACCTAATATGAAAAGTGGCAACTACAAACTTGTAATGCTGGTAGTCAATAAGATATCTGCTTTGGATTCCAATTTATTAAATTATCATTGTTAAAAGAAGAAAAACTTGTTAAATCAAGTATACATATTCTAATGTTACCAACTACTATTATTTTAATTATTTATTATTTAATTGTAATTAGATATTCAAGGTAAATATTATCAATGCTTTGTATGCACTTTACCTATGACTATAAACCATATCTTCCAGGAAAGGCCAATGGAATTCTACCTAATAAACAAATCTAAGGAAATTACAGCACCCCAAGGAATACACTGACAGTCAGGAGGCAGTATGGAGGATGAGAAAGGACATTAGCTTTGGAGTTATTTTATTTCACTAAGGAATCATAGGACAGATTCTTTTAAGTAGTGAGAACAATAAATACCATACAGTGATGATGGGTGCTGCCCACTGGATATCCAATATGTTCTAAGCATTCTGCTGGCCATTTTTCACATATGATAGCTAATTTTCATAACCCTGCAAAGTAAGTGTTTTCACCACCATTTTACAGACTGAGGGTTGCACGTGTTAAACACTTTGCAAAAGTCACATAATGATTATGTGGCACAACCAGAGGTGTCTTAGTTCCAAAGCTTATTCCATTTCCAGCACTAAACCGACTCTTTTCAGAAAGAATAGTTCTCTCAGGATAACTCAAAAGCAAAAGGCTTACAATGAGAAAGCAAGCTCCAAAAACCATGGCTTTCATCTTCACATCCAGGTCTAATGGGAAGTGAATGTCAAAGTGATCAGCATCTGCCATTGCTGACAACAAACCATTCCACTTCCTAATGATGCTGCCGATGTTGGACACACCATCGAGGGACTGGACCTGGAAAGACGAGAATGTCACACATGACATTTGAAAGGGTTTTAAATACATGTTTTATTCTTTCATTAGGAGTAGTTTACACTGACATGGCATAAAAGCAGTGCAAGAAACAAATTTAGTAGCTACATAATTTCAAATAAGGAAATTAAGGCCAAGAAGAGTTAAGTGACTTGCCACTGGTTAATATCTGAGCTGGGCTATTACTTACAATTCTCAGGCCAGTGCTCTTTCTTCATCCTCACAGGAAGCATTAGAGGGAGCTTGCTGGAGGAGGTTTGATTTGAATTGGCTCTTAAATTGTCTTAATATAACAAAGAGTTGGAATTGGTGACTGGGATTGAGTCTCTTCCAGTCTAGAGCCACATGAGCAAAAAGCAGGGAGAAATGGAACTGTCACTTCACAAGCTCCATTAATCATCTAAGCTTTAGAAGGTCAAGCTCATTCTGAATTCCTTAACTTATCTGAGGATACTGAAAGCCTTCAGCTTCTAAAAGGGAAACTTGGCATTTGTCACAGGGCAAATACTCAAATTCTAACTCTAATGTCACCTGGTGATGAGAATGATTCTCCCCACCCCTAATTTGCCTTATCTGGATATTCTATTTCTTTACAATATACTTATATTAAATGAGCAATGACTAATGCTTTAGTAAAATAAAATGAGAACTAAGAAATGTTTATTGGATGTTCTAGGAAATATCTGAAATTGCAACTTTAGCATGTTATAAATCTTGCTGGATTGCAATATATTCAAAAAGGAATCTTTAAGAAGTCCAGGAAATATTTCTAGAAATTTCTTCTTTCATATTTACGGTAATAAAGTATCAATTTGTAGCCACTGAGATAAAGAAAACCAGAAGTTTTTTCCTTTTCTTTTCCTGAAAATGTTATAATATGACCGATTGTGAGTTTTAGCAGTATTTCCCTATTTCCTGAGGCCACAGATAGACTTCTAACCTGCAAGTAGGCAATTTGCATAATCTCAGGAGTACTCTACAGGTGGTGTGATAAAGTAGTGGTCAGTTTGATTATTTAGGACCTATATTCCCATCCTGCAATACTTTGGAAAAAATGGCTAGTTAAATACAACTAAGGATAGAATAAAGGGATATGTTCAGGCTATTTACTCTCAAAAGGTAAAATGTTTTATATAGTTTCATGCTCATTTTATATTTATCAAGCAATGAAATCATGAAAAATGAGCTCACATTTGGAATCCACTAACAATGATTTGAAAATTACTTGATGTCAACTGGTTAATGAACATTTTCCTCATACAATTCTGTTCATTTGTAAATGATTTTGTAAACCTCATTTCATTGACATGAAAATTGCCTAAAACCAGAACATTCTGAAGTCTGTTAGCACATATAGAGAGAACACTGGAAACATTATTTCAACATTAGGCTACCTCAAAAACAGAATCGGAACCACAGCCATAGGTTGAGCATGGCCCGCGTACTCTCAGCACATTCTCTTTCTTCTCGTTTTGGATGCTGTAAACTGCCCTGCACAGGTTCCAGTGCTCAGCCACAAAACCAATGGTTACGCCAGGAGGACATTGCACCTCCAGCTGCAAGGGAAGCAGTGACAGAGGGTAGGAGGTTACATGCATCATTTGTACATACTCAGATTCATACACTACCTAGATGTGTTCTTAAATCATGCCAGGACTAGGGGGATTATTTTTTGGAGAGACAATCCTCCATGGGCTTCTCACACTCCTTTTTTTAGGTTTTCCATGGTTTGCCAGGAATGCAAGGCCTAACCACTCTTTACCCAGGCCATTTCTGACAGTTGTGTTTGCAGCAAGTAACCTTAAAGGACAAGGTCATGTTTCATTTCAGGATAAAGAGGAGGTTTGTTACTGCTTAGCACAGAAGTGGTGGACTCTCCAAGCTGTGATGCAGCATACATAGCATCCGCCTGGCCTCCAGGTCGACTCCATAGGACTTGGGTGGGGGGGGAGGCGAGACCAGGGGAACTGATGACAACGTGCTAATGGTCATGCTGCTTGCTGTGCCATAATCAAATCTTTTGTCTCTGATCTAAAGATCTGACAGAATCCCTGAAACAGTAACAAGCTAACTTACTGTCATTTAAGTTAGGTAAAAGCAAATCTGTTTCTTAAAAATCTATTTCAACAGAAAATAAAAAAGAGAAGGAAATTCCATGTTGTGAAACGAACAGTGTATGTGAAAGTGTATTTAAAGCCATTTTTAGAATTATTTTAACATAATGTGCTCTATTCTCTTTTAACTTAACTGTCTTTACAATATTCCTTTCTAAAGAATTAGGATATTCCAATTTATTAATGACAAAAGAGGCACAAAGATTGTTATCTGGTATAAGCCAAAAGTAAAAGTTCTCCTGACTGTTTCTATGGCTTCATATTCACTTTCCTAAGAATTTTGAGTTCCCTGTATCATCATGAGGCAGGATCACTCAGTTTCATGGTTTTTCAAATCCATATATTCTTTTTCATACACATTTGATAGCTTCCTGGAGTTGGGATCTCATGTAAGTTTAGGTCTAAGAGATTAAAAATCAAAATTATACAAAAAAATGTAATTTTAAAAAATCCATCCCATGGTATACTTATTCAGCCATATAAAGGATTGAACTATTGAGATACACAACAGCTTGGATGAAACACAAGGGAATTACACTAAATAATAAAAGTCAATCCCAAAGGTCATATACCGTATTATTCCATTTATGTAATGTTCTTGAAATGACAAAATTATAGAAATGGAGAAGAGATTAGTGGTTTCCAGGGGTTAAGGACTAGGTGGGGGCAGAGATAGGAGAAAGGTGGGTGTGGTTTTAAAAGGGGATCCTTGTGATGATGGAACTCTTCTATATCTGGATTGTGGTGATGGATATATCATAGATATGTGGATGCATATGCAGATGATAACAGTGCATAGAACTAAAAGCACATACTCTGAGTACAAGTGAACCCGGCAAAAAATCTAGATAAGGTTGTGGAACAAAAGAGCCACAAATTGGACTAAGGTTTTAATTTTGATTTGCTTTACTACGTCCTGGCTTCCTGCCATCTTGGAAAGCTTCACTCAAAGAATTTGGGAAGAAAAATACTACTCTATTCAAAAGGATCAAGGATTAGAAGTGAAGATTCATTTCAAATATAAGGCTTTTATTACAAAGACAATAGTGACAGGGGATACTAGGGAAAAATAATTAACCTTCATTGAGCACTGTACCATGTGCCAGATATCATTCTAAGCCATTGACATTTATTTACTACTTAATCCTTAAAACTATCCTGTGTTACATATTATTATTATCTCCATTTTACAGGCAAGGAAATCAAGGCATAGAGAGGGTTGTAATAAATTGAGTAGATGCTGGTACTTTGTCATTTGACTATCCCAGTTATCTTATAGGGTATTGCGGTGCAGATTTTATGAATATGAACACTGAAATTCAAAGAGATTAAATTGTCTCAATTTAAGTAGGCAGCATATCTGGAATTCAAACTCTCACTGGCCTCTATGCAAATTGCTTTTCTTTTCCTTGCAGCAAACAACCTACCCAGGGCTGAGCAGGATTACTGAAGAGTAACCAAACTATAACTCAGCACTTCTGCATTCTAGGTCCGTTTACTAGGACTCCTCTGAGACACTTAATCTTTTTGAGCTTTTTTTTTTTTAATGTTTGGAAAGGTGTAGGTTATCATGGGTAGCATCAAAGTAACTAGTAAGGTCCCTTCCAATTCTAAGAGCATATGCTTAGCAACGCCTTTCTGGTGTTATGCAGATATATTTAGATAAATGGGCAGGACTACTGTCAACATCCATAAATCTCTAAATCAGGTGGTCATTCACAAAACAGTCCCAATCTGTGCTTGACCCACCGACTAGAACCTGAGGAGCCTCAGCCCACAAGAAACCCTTTGTGATTTTCCTTAGGTGAGATGAAATGGCTTCCTACCCCCCAGCCCCTCCACCTTCTTTTATCCTGAATGGCCAAGCCAGAGGAAATTTCCTCCCGTGAAGTGTTGGAAGGAACACAATCATGCCTCCAAGAGTTGGGTTAAAAAGAAACAACGGGTTAGACCTCCCTCCTCTGACCTCCTGCCTGGCTGAGGGGCAACAGAAGCAGCAGCAGGAGCATCTGAAGGGCCTCTGCATGGTCATGACTTCCCGACCCATGTAGTCGGTGATCCGCAGGACAAAGGGCCTTAGCGTCCGGTAAGCGTTCCTGGTAAAGTCATCTGTGTCCTCGTTCACAATGTAAACCATCTGGTTTGAGTTGTTTTTAACATCGTATCTATTGTTAGTTTCAAAGCCTGTATACACTGAAATATAAAAAGAGAACATCTTCTTAAATTAGAGGCAGTTAAAAAGGCCACCAGAAGGCCTTGTGAAGCATTTCTTCAGAACTTAAAGCAAAACAGCTTTTCAAAAATTTCCAGGTGAAATATATGAGGTTAATTAGGACACCAAAATAATTAATAAGCCCCCTAAGTATTTAAGTAGTTTTGAAATTTTAAAGTATTTATTTTAAGAAACTCAGTATAAAATGATTCTTAAAGTTTTTCACATAAATGGAATTTACTACTTGAATTCAGAAAACTTTAATTGTAAGAATATTTTAATAAAATTATACATTGGGCCATGAACAAATCAGCTCATGAAATATGTCAAGATGATCCGGGTACTCATTGCAATAAAACAAAGGAACCAAGAAAAGTCAAAATCCCAAGTTAGTGGCCAAAATGAACGTTTAGAATTAGTGCTGCAAAGGCTAGCAATCTTGTACTAAGGAACCAAAACAAGGCTTCAGGTTTTCTGTGTGTCTTATACCCAAAGGAAGAGCACTGGACTGGAGTTTAGTAAATCTAGATTCTAGGTCCTCCTTTGCCACTGACAAGCTGACAAGGGCATCCCTGGCTAACTCATTTAGTCTCTCTGCAATTCCTCTTTTTCATCTATGAAAGGTGAATGTGGAGGAAGAGGGATGAATAAAGGTACAGGGGTTGACCAGATTTAAAAAAAAAAAAGTGACTACAGGATATACAAATAGAAATTATAAAATGTTTTAAAATTATACAAAATAATAACTTTCTGTAAGACTGGGTAATAGAGGACAGTTTTTTCTCCTTGACCAACTAAAATTGATCCATATAAAGGAGCAACTAGATAAAAGATAACACAAAATTTCCACTGCAAGCTACAAAATACTGCAGCGCACTACAAAATTATACATACTTTCCAGAGGCTCAAAATGCTGAAGAACATGTATGTTGTCCAACTGTTGGGATAGAAGAAAGCAGTTAGGAAAGATTGAAATAACAGAATTAATTCAAATTAGCATTAGAAAAGAAATAGATGAGCTAGGTATTGGAATGTATCCAACTCATACTAAAAATATTCTTTTGAAATTGAATGGAATAGAACAAAAATATTTTATCAGGTGGAATGACCTGATCTGTATCTTATCAGATGGTTATTAGCGCAGTTGCCCAGTGAGAAAAACAGTTTCTTCCTGTCCCACTGTAAAAGACTCAAACAGTTACTTTATATGTCAGAAAACTACCCACTTGCTACAGTAAAAGCATCTAGAAGAAACTGTTTACAGAGACTGGTCCTAATTCAGTCCCTACTCATCAGTCTCTTGGCCATAACATCCACAGACAGGATTTACTCAGGAAGTTCAGGACATTTTTACACAGTTTTATATGGACCAGCTATAGAGAAAGCACACAGGAGTGGCCTATTTTTTATCATTTATATTATTTCACAAGTATGTCTGAGAAAAGTTAACACATTGATTTCCATTCACTTGAGCTACTAATACCAGCTGTTCTCCATGTACACACTTTAATAAGGTGAGGGATGAATAGGCCAGCAAACATCTGAATGAGATTAGGGGAAAGGAAAAGAAAAATTCTGGGATGGGACACCAGAAAGGGAAGCTGGGAATACCATTAGATAACTTCTATCTGAATTTTACCTAAGAATCATTACCAAGATGGACAGTTTGACTGGCCCATTTTCTCATATTTGAGAACATTCTAGGAGAAGAAAGAAACATTTTTGCAAACTGATACAATTTCATATTAGATTTATACAAGTTTATATTCGTCCTAATCCTTGAGCATAGAACATTGACTGAAAGGCCCTGTTGCCCTAAATATTTGTTGCATACATTAATGAATAAAAAATATATAAATGTGGAAATGACTAAACTTGAAAATGAATTAACTGGACATGAATGTTTTGTGGAGTGATTAATTGCAGGCAGAGTGAGGACACAACCCAGGCTTAACTAAAGACTTTTTCTGGTATGAAGACACAATCAGCTGAGGCGGTCTAATATGTCTCATAAAATTTCAAAAGTGCTCACTAAAATGGTTTATGGTCCTTTTAACAAATCCCAGGAAATGAAAATCTAGGAATAAATGGCAAAAATATTCACCACTTGGTAAAAGTGTGCACTGCTAAGCATAATATCCTAAAGAAATGAAGCCATTTAATGTGGAGGAAGTTTGCCCAGTGAGATACCGCAGGTGTTAAGGAGCCGTTCTTTTGACGATTTGGTGGAGTCATTGGCAAAGTCAAAACTCAGTAATCCTGGTATGTTGTGCTCTAGGAAGTCTGATAGTCCTGATAAGGATCCAGGTAACTTGTACATGAGATACCAAAAAGACTAGGGCAGATAAAAGAAATGGTACCTATATAGCTTCTGCTTACATCCAAGATGGTGTTTCAACGAATAACATCCAAACCGCCATCATCTATCAAGTGGGTTCTGTGTGCCATAAATATAAGGCACTTTATAGACTTTAACTTATTAACAATTCTCACAACAACCCGATAAGGTAGCTATTTGCTAGTACTATTTTATAGATGTTTAAATAGAAGCACCAAGCAATTAAGAAAATCCTTCAAAGTTGTCAAGTTAGTAGGGGAGAAAGCCAGAATTCAAAACCAGGTTTGTCTGGCTATAGACTTGTGTTTTGTCTCTTCGCTTATTTCTTTTTAACTCAAAAACATTCCTGTAAGGGAAAGTAGATCCCATAAAATATATTCCTTTAACCTCTGTCACAGAAGAAATTGAACCACCATTTTTAAATATTTAAATAATCAACATTAAAGCTATACAATTTTAAGAGAGCTAAAAAACTCCAAAAAGTCTTGGACTTTCAGAGACAATTCCTGTATTTATCATCAGGTGTAAAAAAGAGACTTTCTAAACTTTATTAACTATAAGCATTTTATAAGCTTCTGACATAATGAGGGTTTACTCTAGCACTATGCATTAATGACTGCCTTTGTATTTTACTGATATTTGACAAAAACAGCAATTTAATAAAATTTTTGGCTCATGTAAAATTCGAACTTTCCTAACTATATTGATTTTCATGCATCAACACTGTAACAATGTACCACTGTACAGGATTAACAGAGTCCCTACCAATATATGGAATTAAAAACCTATCAACCCCAAGGAATACTTGAATAACTATATGAGGACACAAGTTTTGAACTGGCAAGCTCTTGCTTATCATGTATTTCAAGACCCCCTCTTTCCAAAAGCAAAACATGATTCAGAAGTCTCTCAAGGGTTTCCAACACTAGCCCTATCTTATTTTCAATAAGCAATTTTTTTGAGTTTATGACATGTGTTTTTAAATAATACCATTTGGCACACCAACCCTGCATATCATCTCGTTTATGAGCTGGATGTTCTGGTGGCTCCAGAATGTCTCTGCAGAAGGAAAAAGAGTCTTCATGTTGTGAGAAGGGGGCCTCTGAGACTTGTCTTGAAGTAATATCCTATTTTTCTTACATTGTATCTTTTCTATGGAAGCAGGAGTTGCTCATGAAAATTATGGATGGTGAGGAAAAGCAATGGGCTAAGGCATTTATCCACTGTCTAGCATTCTGTTCTTCTTTATGCTGCTTTTCTTGATGTTAAAACTTTTTACTTCTAAGCAAATGACACCCCAGCAAGCATCTATGATAGCTTTTCTTCTATTCCTATTGTTTTACCTTTACTCAACAGAACATCTTGAATATTTAAAAATTCAACAAATACCTTTTACAAAAACCACACTTTTCCCACTAAAAACATCCTTATATTCTTTGTTCTCCCTCTACATTTCTGAGATTTCTACCAGCACTCTTACAGTCTCACAAATTGGGCACCTGTCATCACTGGTCCATTTCCTTAATCTACTCTATCCAGACTTTTGTCTCTTCTTTCCAGAACCCCACAATCATATTTCATATGAAAATAATTTGGATTTGCATAGAACACCTGAGTTAAGTACTCCAGACCAGGTGGGCAGTTTAGCATAGGAGCTGGCCCTGGCATCCACATTACTGGAGCAGACTGATGTGGCATGGGATATTTGCCAGGCTGATACTGGACAGGAAGGGCACTACCAGTTGGCTGATGTAAGGGGAAGGTGCTGGGCTGCTGTGGACTGTAGTATCCCATAGGCAAGACTCCTGGATAGCCTGCAGGTGGAGGGACAGCTGGTCCAGGGGGTCCTGTATTCAAAAACAGATCAAAGTATTATATACTATTAAAATGATCATATATTGGAACTTAATATGACTTTTTACATGGTGATGACATGGGTCACATGACAGCTTCTTAAAAATAGTAAGAGGTTCCATATTCTTAGAGAATACCACGTACCAAAAATATAGTAGTGGGATTTCCAGATTGTTAACCCATATAATCTTCTTACACCTTATCTCATAAGATTTCCAGATTATCTCATTTAATCCTCTTAAACCTTATGAGACAGTTATCCCCATTTTAGAGGTGCAGAAAGAAAGTTTGCAATGTTAAGTAACTAGTTAGTCTCTTTATGCCTTAGGTTATTTTTCTTTTGGGGATAATAATATATCCACTTTATTAGGCTGTTGTAGGATTAGCACAAGGTCTGGCACATAACTAGCACTGTAAATTTTGTTATTATCTTTATTATTATTATTATTACTATTTAAGATGACAAAGTTAGAAAGGTCTGTTTAACTTTCAAGGGGTTCTTTTAATAACTGAACTACAAAGCCTTTGATTCAAACACTTGTTTGTACCCTCATCATCTAGTTCTCAGACTGTTCTCCAGTCCTGACATCTCTTAGATTCAATTTCTTAAATTTATCCCTCTACCTTTTCTCTCCCCCACCCCACCCCCCACCACCTCCAGCTAGGGATCTGATGAATTTTGACTTATCATTATAAATCATAATCAAGGGAACCAGATTTCCTTAAAGGGACAGAACATTATAAAAAGACACTTATATCTTTTTATATAATGAATTAATATATGGCAAAAACTAATTTATGTGTAACTTTGCAATTTTTTTTTGTTTGTTTTAACAAAGGTCTCTTCAGATAAGCATTGACAACTTTGTATTTAACAGTGATTTTGTTAAAATTCAAAGACTTGGGGGATTTTTGGTTTCCATATCAACATGTAAGGAGATTTGAAGTTGTCACTTCCATCCTCACAAAAAGAAAAAAGCTGAACAAACTGAAAATCAGTAACTCTTCTTATATCCATCAAAAAATGGATGTCACAGGGCAAACAGCCAGAACTTTGTTGGGTTCTACCTCGAGGAGCCCCACCAGCTTTTCTTGGTGAATACTGAAGAAAATTTCTCTCATGTTTTGGTCAGGGGGTGGGGAAAAGTACAATTTCTAAATAAGCCCAAAGCTCTTTGTTTGCCCTAACAAAGCCCTGCTCTTAAGGGAAACTACTTTATCGGAACCTTGTATGACCTAGGGGAAGGACAGACAATTGGTGCCCCCTCTAAATTACTGTCTCATACAATGGTAGGGGAAACAAAAGGCTAAGAAACTATTCTGAAAGAATCCCAGGGACTCTGGCACACTCAAAAAAGTGTGGAGTTAATCATAAGACTATAGAATACTTCCCCTCACTCACTGCCACGATGTCTTGCCACCACCTCAACAGTGAATTGTAACAAAGAGAAATGTAAGAAATAGACTCTGTTTAAGAAAGAGTTTCTAGGGAAACCCAATGGCAGAAAGAGAGGCAAAATAAAGTATACTAGATGAAATTTTGACTCTAATACCTACAGTTGCAGCAAACATTAAATACAGCCTAACTCCTAGCTGGAAAACATAAAACCTCACTCTAAAGGCTTATTTGTCTCAGTGACTATTATCTGTATACAAGATCTAGCTCTATGAGGCCAGCATCATTACGCTAATATCAAAACCAGATAAAGATATTACAAGAAAGGAAAACTCTAGATCAATAACTCTCATGAACATAGGCATGAAATTTCCTCAATAAAATACGAGTGAATTGAATGCAATAATGTATAAAAAGAATTATACACCATGACCAGTTGGGATTTATTCAAGGTATGTAAGGCTGGTTGAACATTTGAAAACCAATTAATATAACCCATCACATCAACAGTCTAAAGAAGAAAAAAAAATCGTATGATCATATCAATAAATACAGAAGGCATCTGATGAAATCCAATACCCATTCATGATAAAAACTCTCAGCAAACTGGGAATAGAGGGGAGCTTATTCAGCTTGTTAAAATTTACCCACAAAAAAATCTACAGCTAATATCACACTTAATAATGGATATTTTCCCCCTAAGATCTAAAACAGGACAAAGATTTTCCCTCTCATCACTCTTATTCATCATTGTATTTGAAATCCTAGCTAATGCAATAAAATGAGTTAGGGAAATAAAAGGTATACAGTTTTGGAAAGAAGAAATAAAACTATCTTTGTCACACATGAAATGATTATCTGAAGAATATCACAAAGAATCAACACAACAACCCAAGAAAACACTGGAATTAATAAGTGATTATAGCAAGGTTGCAAGTTATAAGGTTAATATACAAAAGTCAATCCCCATTGCTTTGCTTTGTTTTGTTTGGAAATGTTTTATTATTTGATAAAGCAATTTTTAAAAAAGCCAATTGCTTTCCTATATACCAGCAACGAACAATTTTAATTTCAGATTTAAAAACACTACCCCATTTACATTAACACACACACAAAAGGAAACAAGTATAAATCTAACAAAATATTTACAAGATCTCTATGAGGAAAATTCCAAATTTTGATGAAAGAAATCAAGGAAAAATAAATGGAAAGCTAACCATATTCATGGAGAGGAAAACTCAGTATTGTTAGGATGGCAAGTTCTTTACAACTTGAGCTGTAGATTCAGTGCAATCCCAATCAAGATTCACCTCACGTCTGGGTGAGCATGCTACAGGGGACAAGACAGGGATAGGAGAAACCCATCTTGGGCTATAATGTTGAAGCTCCACAGATGGTTTTATGTAGCCCTACATAAACCAGACTTTGGGGACTGTGGGTCTATAGAATCAGGAAATCTGGTGTCTTTTTATAATCAAAGAGCAATGCCACAGGCTGTATAGGGCAGAGGCTGATAGATCCTGAAAAGCGTGGACAGTCTCATTGGCAGGTTGTTCTTTGAAAATGTTACTCCTGCAGAATGAACTAAAGACTTGAGAGTAGGGTAATGTGGATATTATGCCCTCTCTGAGTCTCCCAAAGAACTGGGTCCTGGATACCATGCAGATCTGGAAGGAACTCCTCTTAGGGGAAACTACGTTTGATTATGAAAAAAAGGAAAAAGAAAGAAAAGATAATAATGGCTAATGCTTGCTATCTCCCAGGCACTGTTCTAAGTACTTTACAAGTGTTAAATTTTATAATCTTTACATCAACACTACATAGTAGGTACTATTCTTATCCTCAATTCACAGAAGAGGAAACTGAGACACAAATAACTTGCTGGAGTTACTCGATGATTAGAAAGCCAACTAATGTCAAGAACGACCTGAGGCATGTGAGGGCATTTTCTGGGACTCCCAGAAGTCCTCTGGGAGGAAAACTGGAGCCAAGATGGCACTTTCCACAATGCAACCTTGATAGAGGCTCAGATTCCTATGATTTGGACATTAAATGAAGAGTGGCTTTTGAAGTCTGGGACATTTTGGTTACTCATAAAAATCTCCACTCATAAAAGTCATGAGTTATGAAACCAATTCTTCTAACAGTGTCTGAAAATAAGGCAATGACGTAAATCTAAATAAAGTTTCCTTTTTCTAGGAAACATTCCTCAAGCTGATTTGAAAGCCCAGCTGCTATGCCTGCTGCTAGGGAAAGAAAGATGTACAAACACAGGCCAGAGCCCCAAGAACATCTGGTTTGGTGGAGGATACAAAGATTCATAAGTAAAAGTTTAATCATTAAGCTAGTAGTCAGTGTAATCATAAGTGAGTGTGGTGTTTTAAGAAGACAGGCACCTAACCTAGGCACAACAGGTACTCCGTGATGTAAGGGCCTAGTGAATCTTCAAGGCCATATTAGACCTAGCCATCAGCTCCTTGAAGGGGATTTTCCAGGGAGAAAGATCAGAATGAGAAGTACACTCAAAGGAGGCTCTGTACTGCAGGAGTTAGGGTTGTGTATGCAGACAAGAAAGACAGTGAGGGGTACCGATTATAACAGACTCTGTACTGTGTGCAAGGAACTTGAACTTTAAGCTAATAATTTGGAAAGTGGAGTGATTAGATTTGCATTTAGAACCTTAATGAATAACAAGTCTAAAGTAGGCAGAAGATACTTGGTTAAGTAGACAAGGAAAGCAAGGAAGATTGTGCTGAAAGGAGTGGAAAGGGGAGAAACAATAACATACATTTAAGAGACAGATCTGACTAGGTGATGGATTGGTAATGAGAGATACTCAAATTTCTGACTGAGACTCCTGTCAGTCTCCAGAGTAGAGAAAGAATACAGGGTATACATTCGGGAGTAAGAAGAAAACATTGTATTGTGGATTGCTGAGCTTGAAGATTCTGTTGTCTTCCAGGGGATGTGATCTATGGGCAGCTGGAAATAAAAGTTTAGAGCACAGAATGTCAGTGTGGGCTGGGAATATGGGATTCATAAGTGGTTAAAAGCAAATGAAACTGCAAGTTAACTTATGAGAATCGTAAAAAAAAAAAAAGAAGTAAATGGGAGAGGTAAGAGGAGAAGACAGGGAAGGGTGCAAGGCAGAGAAGGGGACCAAAGAACTCTGGGGAATATCTGTTTCTAAGGTAGGGGACAAAGAGTCCTTCAGGGAGGCTGAGAGTAAGCAGAGAGAATAAAGGAAAAATGATAGTAAACAGAAACAATATCAAATTAGAGCTAAGTGAATAAAAAAGGTCTATTATCTTTGGAAAAAATGGAAGAAATGTGTTGAATTTGTCATGAAGTATATACTTTAAGGACTGTGTTTATGAGCACCCAAATTAGACTGGAAATAAGAAATCCTCCCCTTCTTTTTTAACCATTCCTAAAAACAACAATGCAACTAAAATACATAAATAATCTTAATAATAATTATTTCATTTCAGCGAGAATCAATATATCAGTCAGAAAAAAATTACAATTTGGATTATGGGGTTATTTATTATAGAGATTATATTTCCAACAAAAATTATGTACTAAAATGTAATTGAATGACTTTTGTTATTAGTATATATTATCCAGAGATGTTAACAGAAGTGAAGAAAAAAACATGATCAAATCATGTGTGGGAAACCTTTATTATACCCCCTTTTGAACTTTGAAATTGCCATTAAGCATTAGGATCTGTTCTGCAGGATAACAAAATTAAACATGTTTAACTATAGTATCTCAATTTTGATAAAGAAGTCTGTTATGGAGCATTATCCTACCTATACCAGTGTGAGAAATTCTGCCTATGAGATTTGTGTTTTCTTTGTTATTTTGAATATTATCCTTTTTTTCTTTCCATAAAAAATGCTATTTTCTCTCTAAATAGGCTACATATAATAAAGGGTTCTTTATTAACTATTCTTTTAAACATATTTGGAGCAAAACTGTTTTTCTGTGGGAACATATATCCAGTACTATAATGTAAATGGAAACTATATAATTGAATTTAGAGGAATTAATTAAAGCCAAATAGTTCAAGTACAGGCATTCCTTAATGTGAATTACAAGAATACAATTAGCATCACTCATAATAAATAAGCACATAGTCCAGCCACAAGGTGGCAATCACAGTGAATTTTTGTTACTATTTTTCATAATTGAAAATCCACTAGTTGTATGCTCTCTATTTTTCAATGTATCTAGTAATTTCATTTGCAGGATGCTTCCTACTCTCTTGCTGATTTTTTGGTATAGAGAGAAATAAATAGACACATTCCCAGATGAGCAGACTGTGATTTTCAGCTAGAGTTTGCTTCTCAGAAATGGTCGAGTTTTTATTCTTATCATAATGGAATCCAGATTGTTGGATACAGAGTGATTGGGGAATTTAATGTAGATCATGCTGAAAGTCACAAAAGCAAAATATAGAGAAGTCATCAGATACAGCTTCATTATAATTTAGTATTGTCAACAGCTTGGATTTAGAAGTTGAGACAATAATGAAGGGTTATACTGGATCATATCCAAATGACTTGCCTGCACATGAGGGAAGGAGGAAAAGGAGGCACTGCTGTTTTCAGAAAACTCTGCAGGGGTGGAAGTTACCTGAGTTCTGTGGAGCAAATATCTAGGGCCCAAACAATGTCTTTGACACCATCCTCTGGATGGTGGAGTTTCTTTTGTCCTTTCAGAGGCTAATGCAATGATTTCCACCTCTAAATATACATTTAAATATATATTTTTTAAAAATTATACCTTATTCATCATTTCCTAAGTCATAAAAATGTATTTAAGCAAGATGCTGATTAAAACTATTTTCTCAGTCACATGTGTTTTTAATTTTTTTAATTTTCCATGTTCCTGACTGCTTTCTAAAAAGTATGATAATTCAAATTTCCACTAACAGTGTATAATAATGTCCATTTTTCCTGAGAACCCACCAGTAGTGTATTCAGACTTATAAAAATATTTGCCAGAACAACAATCTCCTTAAGCAGCACCCAGGACCCCTCACCTCCATTTCTCTAAAATCCTCCTGATATTTGTCCCATGTATGTCTTATACCAGGGCTTGCATGCCTTGTGCTTTGGCTAGGTTTTCCTTTGTCACATTGGGTCTCTTCACTCCTTTCATGTGATTGGGAAAACCCTTATCAAGCCAGCCAAAACTTAATTTCCTAAGTGAAGGCCTCCCTCAATCTCTTGGCAGAGTGAGTAGTCTGTCTTCTGTGTCCTTAAAGCATTCTCTTTATATTTCCAAAACAGAGTGCAGAGATTGCCATCATTATTCGTACAACTTCCTACTCCAGTAGCCTGTAACTCTTTTGATGACAGGAATCTGTTCTAGTTGATATCTAGGAAACTAACTGGCAAACAGAAGGTGTTCAAAATTCATTTATTGAATAATTCAATTCATTAATTAATTTAAAAGACAGCATTAACTATCAGCAGAATTTTCTAGAGGAAGGGGAAGATCCTTTCTGAATGTTTAACCTACCTGGTACAAAATGAGAATTGTAATCTGGAAGGTCATCAGGTGTTGGATCTGTTGACTTTATTTGATTTTCCATTTCACCTGCAGACTTCTCAGGGGCTGAAGGGACTACACCTTGAGGGGAGAGAGCAGACATGGTTTACAAAGGGAATGGGACTATGATGACTGAATGGTTCATTTTTTTAATTGTTGGTATGCATCAATGAATGTGACCAATATGAAATACATTATTACACTGTTTACTGAATATATATAATACATTGGGTATGAGATATTAGGCCTCAACTTATTTATATACTTGGTGAATTTTCAGGATGAACGAAGGTGAATAAATAAAAGAAGCAACTCCATTTTGCTTGCAATCGAGCAGCGAACTGTCACACTGGTACTTCAGCTGAGCTGATGCTGACTCTTATCTACATGAATTTCTTCCACAACAGCAGAAGTTATTTTTCCTATTACATAATATGGAGAACAGTCATATACATATAGTGAATCTGATTTTTCTCTCTAATCCCTTTTGGACAGTGGTTCTGTCTAAATAAATTCAAAATGTGATAACATAAATATGTAATGTGTAAATAGTGTGATGCCATAAGCAACTCAATTTAGAGGGGATTTTGTGAGGATCTCCAGTGACTTATGCTCACCATAATTCACTCTAACTGTCGCAGGGGAGGTATTGAGGCTACTTTTCATAATGTTACACACTGTCCTCTGATTGAGGCTGGATGAATTTCTCCCTGGACTCAGCATAAGGCCTAGTTAAGGATCTCCTAAAGAACTGGATGACTTTTATCTCACAAAAAACAAAATGTGGTGTGTCTCTTCATATATCAATTGCTAGAGAATGCAAGGCCCACTTTTCAAGCATCCTCTACCAAAGCTGTCACTGCAGGCTTTTTATTACTATTACCTCTTTCACAGAGTTACTTTCCTATCCTTATTTTTCCTTTAAGTAATTTTTCCCATATATTTTTAAGATCTTTGAGTACATATGTGTAAATATAAATCCCCTTTAACTGTTTTCTGCCAAAGACAGAATGTTCATATACATAAATGGATACATTTATACTCTCCAAATGCTAAACAATAATAAAACAACTTCAAAATGAAAGAAGCTGAATGTATTTTTTAAGGAAAGCAATCACCCAATTCACAACTGAAACAAGGTGTATTCAAATTTGTTCGCAAAAGACTTACCTGACATTCTGAAGAGTTCTAATTAATTCTGAAAAATAAAACATCTTGTGACTTAAAATATATATGTATAAATAAACTTATATTATAACTTAGTAAAATATACAAAGAGTTTTGGAATTATTTTGCTTCAGGTTACATTTTATTCATTCCTTCATTAATTCATCATGTGTTTGTGGGCACCAATTATGTACCAAGCACTATTATAGATGCTGAGAATACAACAGTGAACCAGACTGACAAGGTGCCCATCCTGCTGGAGCTTATATTCTAGTGGGGTGAGAGAGAGAAACATGTTAACAAATACATAAGGTTAAATTTAGAGAGTATGCTTATACAGAAAAAAAGGAAATGATTTAAAAATAACGTGGAAGTGAGTGCCAAAAGGGTCAGGGAAAGTCTCTCTAAGGAGGTGACATTTGAGCTATCAGAATTATAATAAGTAGGTACACACTAATATTTTGGGAAGAAAGTTCCAGGAAGACAGGAAAGTGAATGCAAGGCCCTGAAATGGGAATGAGCTTGGAATATTCAACGGAGAGAAAGAGGTGATTGGGTGACCTAGATATGACTGGGACAAAGTAAAGAGAACAGAGGTTAAGAGATGTAGCTACAGATCAGATCATTTCAGGAGGCCAATAGCAAGTTGTTTGAAATTTGTTAAAATTACAGTTGGGAAGTTTTTCGAGACTCTTAATCAGATCAGATCAGATCTGATTTCAAGGGGGAAGAGCCAGAGTGGAAGCAGAGAGCAGTGTGGCAGCAGCTGTGTTAATTAACCTAGGAGAGAGCTGAGCTGACTGACACTGGGAAGTGAAACTGGAGAGGGTTGAACATGGTCAGATGCATGACATTGCCTGGAATCAGAATCCACAGGAGTTGATGACAGAGGAAAGGAGAGGAGTCAGTGCTGGGTCTCAGTTTTTCCACCAGGACAACCATTAACTGAGCTAGAGAGGAAGATGGTGGAGGAGGGGAGGGTGGGAGCTATTGAGGGCAAGAATCAAAGTTCAAATTGGGACATGTTACATTTAAGAAGGAGCCAAAGGGAGACAAGTTACATATTTAAACTTAAAATACGTGTGGATGAACAGTGTGAGAATAATCAGAGAAGGAAACCAGAAGTTGAAATAGGATTTGAAACCAGGTTTTGTAGGAGGGGGTACAGATTTAGTGGATTCAATAAAGCATTAAAAAAAAGGTTATCAGTAGAGAAAGTGATTTCAGGATTTCGGAGATTTGGGTGATAACAAGTAACAAGGAAAACACCACCAACAGAGTGTAATTTACTGAATGCATATCAAGTTTCAGACAAAAGGCTGATCTCTGATTATGACAACATTGCTCTAAGATTCATGCTTTATCCCCATTTTATATACGGGAAAATGGGTTTAGAGAGATACAGTAACTTAATTGTATAGCTTAGTAAACGACCAACACTGCTAAAGTCAAGTATTTCTGATTGCAAAGCCCATGTTCTTTGCACTATGTCATCCTGCCTATGAGAGTATGGAATGTGGTCATTTCTGCTGTTTAAGTGGAGTGGAAAGTCACCAATGCAGAATAGGTCAAGGCAGCACTAGAATACCCTATGAGTCATTGCTATGGATACTGAGTATGATCCAGTAAAAGTCACCACAGCATAAGCTGGATATAATTCCCCAGCCCAAATGATTGTCTTGCCAACAATAGCCAAACAGACTGACAAGACTTGGACCATAGCTACTCCACTTCTGGAGCCTCAGTTACTTATACAGCACCTGTCATGTCTCAAGAGGTAAAAATTTATGCTGGGGCACACCAAAAAGCTGAACACAATTCAGGGCCAGTCAAAGGAGTTCAAGGGATTGGTCCTATCCCTGCAATGATAAGAACCCCTGGTGTTGAAAACAAACTCACCTTTCTGGAACCTTAAATCTTGGGCTCTCCTAGGTATATAACCTGTAGCAATTCTTGCACATGTACACAGATGCCACATACAAGAAGTTCTTAAAACCACTGTTCATTGTAAAAGAAACTGAAAACAATCCTAATTTCCAACAGCGATAGTCTGGATAAATGAATTGTGGTATCTCACATGATGGAATAGGATACTTTTCCTAGTCATTACTGAACAAACTATGATCTCATGTAGCAAAAGGAATGCATCTCAAAAATACAACATTGACCAAAAAAAGCAAGTCCCTGTAGAACATGTATAGCATGATTCCACTTAAGAATGTTCAAAAGTAGGAAAACTGAAAAAAAAAAATGATTTTTTTTACAGATAATTACTTGTGAATGTTTTAGTTTCTTAAGGCTGCTTAAAGTAAATACCATGAAATGGGTCAGATTAAACACTGGGAATTTATTTGCTTATTGTTTTGAGGCTAAAAAAAAGTCAAAATCAAGGTGCCATCAAGGCAATGTTTTTTTCCCAAAGACTGTGGTGTTCTGGGGCTGGCTGCTGGCAACCCTTGACTCCTTGGTCACATGGCAAGGCACATGATGGCATCTTCTGGTCTCTTCTGTTTTAGCTTCTTGCTATCTGTGGTTTTCTCTTTACTTTTACTGAATTTCATTCTCTTATAAAGGACTCTAGTAATAGGATTAAGAACCATCCTGTTTGAGGTGGGTGACACCTTAACTTAAGTAGCCTCATCAAAAGGTCCTACTTACAATGGGTTCAAGCCCACAGGAATGGATTAGATTTAAGAACATGTCTTTCTGGGGTACATACAACTTTAAACCATCACAGTCCACTTTCTGGAACCCCAAAAGACAAGCTCTTTCTATATGCAAAATACATTAATTTTATCACAATGTTCCAAAGCCTTAAGCTCTTTGAGAAACAATGTTTAGCACAAAGTATCAACAAAATAGGTCATGGGTGTGGTCTGTCCTGGGGCACAATTTCCCTCTGCTTGTGGACCCGTGAAACCTGGAGAATAAGGCATCTGCTTCTGATCTATAATGGAGAGACAGGCATAATGTAAACATTTCCATTCTCATAGGGAGAAATCTGAAGGAAAACAGGAGTCACAGGTCCCAAACAATTTGAAACCCAGTAGGGCATACTCCATTACATTTTAAGATCTGAAAGTCATCTATGGGACAATGTTTCGTCCTCTGGGCCTGATAAATCAGCAGCTTCACTCCTTCCCAGTGCTTGTGCAGCAGCCATGCTTTTTTCCCTACACTCTGGGACAAAGGCTCCAGCCTTTCCAAGCATTGAGGTTGTAGCCAGATATTCTACAATACCCAGGACACAGGTTCTGCCCTCTCAGAGAACTGGGGTGTTGGCTAGACTATCCATAATGCCTGGGGTACATGGTCAACCTTCTCAGAACACTGGGGTGGCAGCACTCTTTATTGAATAATGGAAGGAAGGCCCGCCTACTCCAAGCACAGAGGCAGACTCACCCTTTCTACAGAAATGCGTAGGCCCACTTTCTTGGCCTGAGAAGAGGTCTTCAGTCCAGACCTCAGCTTCCATGGTTCTGCCTGTGAAATGATATTTCCTTTAATATGTTCTTTTTCTGTCCCTTTCAATCCTTGCTAGAAGTAGCGCCATTCATACAGATCTTGCAAAGAACTTGTTGGTTTTGCATGTAGTACAGGGATGCAAACTGTCAGACAGTATGACTTTCCACAGACGTTTCCTGGATAACTGCATTTCCAATCCCAATTTCCCCTGAAATGGCTAACTGTTTCCATCTTCAGTTAAATCCTCACATGGAGCACTATTATCTGGGGACTTACTTTCCAGAAGCTCAGAATTTTCCAAACCATCAACTTCTGGTTTCTTTGTGCCCAGAAGTTCAGTTCTCAACTTATCTCTTTCCTCTCACATTTTACTATAAGCTGCAAGGAGAAACCTGACTGAATTTTCCACATTTAGTTTGGAAACTTCCTCAGGTAAATATCAAAGTTCATCCTTTTCCAGTACTGTCTTCCACGAAACATCAGAACTCAATTTTGCCAAGTTATCTGCCACTTCTAAAACAAGGATCACCTTTCCTCCAGTTTTTGATAACATATTCATCATTTCCATTTAAGGCCTCATTGAAATTATCTTTAGCATCCATATTGCTACAAATAGTCTCTTTAAAGTAATCTAGGCCTTTCCTATAAGCAGCTCACAATTCTTTCATACTCTATTCATTACCCAATTCCAAAGCTGTTTCTACATTTTTGATATTTGCAGTAGCAGCATTCCACCCCCTGGTACCAAAATCAGTTTTAGTTTCCTAGGCTGCTTAAAATAAATATCATGAAATGGTTGGGTTAAACAATGGGAACTTATTTGTTTATAGTTCTGAGACTAAAAGAAAGTCCAAGGTCTCATCAAGGTGCTGCTTTCTCCCCAAAGACTGTGGTGTTAGGGGCTGGCTGCCAGTGACCCTCGGCTCCTCAGTCGCATGGCCAGGCACATGATGGTATCTCCTGGTCTCTTCCTTTTCTCCTGGGCGCTGTTTCAGCTTCTTGCTTTCTGTGGCTTTCTCCTTCTTTGCCTGAATTTCATTCTCTTATAAAGGAATCTAGTAATAGGATTAAGACCCATCATGATTGAGGTGGGTGACACCTTAACTTAAGTAGCCTCATCAAAAGGTCCTACTTACAATGGGTTCACATCCGCAGAAATGGATGAAATTTAAAAACATGTTTTTCTGGGGTACATGTAGTTTCAAAGAACTGCAGAGGGCAAAACCTTAAAGAAAACCTAGGGAATAATAGTATGAAATTCAGGATAAGAGTTACTTCTAGGGAGTGGTGATGAGGGGCAAGTGTTCAGGAGTGACCATATGAGGGTCTGGTTCCTGCTGAAGTTCTAGCTCCTAAGCCGGGTGATAGAACAGGGATTATGGGCTGCAAAAGATACAGAAAATAAGTAGCAAATGTCTGACATAAATCCTACCTTCTTAGTAATTATCTTAAATTAAAATGGATTAAACAATACAGTCAGAAGGCAGAGATTGACAGAATGGATCTAAAAAAGAATAATCCCACTATCTGCTGTGAAAAAGAGATGTATTTTTGATTCAAAGACACAAACAGATTTAAAGTAAAAGAATCAAAAGGGGATACCATATAAGGATAAACAATAAAAAATTTGGAGTGGCAATACTAATATCAGACAAAATAGACTTTAAGACAAAAACCATTATTGAAGGAGGATATTTCATAGTTTTGATTGTAATTATGATCAATGCAAAAGAAAGAAAAAGAATTTTAAATATATCTCCACATAGCAACATAGCCCCACTATAGAGGAAGCAAAAACTTACAAAATGGAAGAGAGAAATAGACAATTAAACAATAATAGTTGTAGATATCAATTCCTCATTTTCAATAAAGGATAGAAAAACTAGACAAGAAAATAATAAGGAAATAGAAGAACAGAACATTATAAACAAATAGACATCTACAAAACACTATATGTAATAGCAGAACAGAACATTATAAACAAATAGACATCTACAAAACACTATATGTAATAGCAGCAGAATGCACATTCTTGTCAAACTCTTGTGGAACATTTTCCAGAATGTGTTTGGTCATAACACAAACTTCGGTAAATTTGAAAAGACTGAAATCATATAAAATATTTTATCTGAAAATGATGGAATTAAATTAGAAATCAACCACAGAAGGAAATTTGGCAAATTCACAATATATGGAAATTAAACAACACATTTCTAAATAATCAATGGTTTAGAAAAGGGAAAAAAAAAAAAAAAAGGAGGTCAGTAATACTTTGAGATGAATGAAAATGAAAACATGAGTTACCAAAACTTATGAGATGCAGTTAAGGCACTGCTCACAGGGAAATTTATAGCTGTGAACACACATATTTAAAAAAACAGAAAGATCTCAAATCAATAACCTACCCTTCCAACTTAAGGGGAAAGAAAGAGTAAATTAAAACTAAAGTGAGTAGAAGGAAGGAAATAATAAGATTAGTACAGAAACACATGAAATAGAGAATAGCAAAACGAATTAGAAAGTCAATGAAACCAAAAGTTGTTTGAAATATCAACAGAATTGACAAATTTTTAGCTAAAGAAATAAAGAAAAAGAGAAAACTCAAATTGCTAAAATGATGAATGAAAGGAGGGAATTACTGCCAATCTAACATAAAAAAGGATTGTCACAGCCCAAGGGGGTTTTTCCAGCTGAGGAACCAAAGAAGACACCAAGCATTTTCTGAACATGAAATTTATTCAGGGCTTACTTAAAGAGAGGCAGAAATTAGCAAAAATCAAATGGCCGGGCAGGTACAGCATTCAGCAGGGAAGTTTACCACACAATCAAGCTAAACAGTCAAGCTGGTTTTTAAGGGCTTTCTAGGTGAAGACATTCTCATAACATAGGGGTGATCAATTATGTAGTGTGGGAAGGAAACATCTAAGGGGACTCAGAAAGGAGGTAAGCTATAGACCAACTCTTGAAGTATGAGGTCTGGTTTCTATACGTACATAGTCTAGCTGCACATTCTTTTCAGGACACAGACGTGGTAGGTTAAATCTTAACTGGCCTAGGTCACGCAGGCTGCTGAGAGCCAAGTCTCACAGACTCCCAAGTTAGGCCAGTGGCTTTTACATTCCACCCCCGTGCAGCAACTTGCATTGACCATAGAACAGGCATTGTATCCATAATCCACAATAATAATACACTACGCAACATATCACTAATATTTTAGTACAGAGAGATAACAGGCCTATTAGTAAATAATGACATGACCAAGTTAGTGAGTTCCACCTTCTAGATAAAGGATCATCGGACAACTGATCAATACTTTGTATGTGATTTTGCATGTGACTTAAGGCCTGCATTATATTTTTTGAATTATTAGGTTGTGCAAAACCTTTAGTGGCCAGATTTAAAGTTAATTTAGGCATAATAAGTGTCCAAAGAGTAATACATACAGCTCCCTGGGTATGGGAGGCCCAGGGTTAAAAATATATATAACTTCAGGTATTTGCTTTTTTTTTTTTTTTTGATAAACTGAGGTTGAATATTTAAGTTCTGGGCAACCCCAACCCCCCATGGGCTTAAGATACCCAGCCAATAAGGCTGCATAGGCCAGGACCAGGGCCAATTGACTGTATTTTCCCCAATTTTTAGTGTTTGTGGCACAGGCAAGAGTAAGTTATTGTCATTGCCCTGTTGTGGCTTGAAGACAGCTGGCCTCTTCAAGCCTGAATTCATAAGGCCTGCATGGGCCCAGCAGTTACCATGTCCATAGGGGAAGGAGCCACTGTCCCAGGCCTGGAGTTGATGTTGATCAGAACTGGATACAGTTGCCATGTCCATTGCTGCAAGGAGCTTTTGTTATCCTTTAAATGCTCTCTTAAAAGGCCATTCATCTTTTCTATTAATCCTGCCATGATGAGGTTATAAGACAGGTGAAAAGTTCAAAGAACATTATGTTTGAGGGCCCAAATCTAGGTTAGCTGTCTGGTAAATGGGGTCCCTCTATCACTGTCCACATGTATGGGGACCCCAAAGAAGGCACTTAGGTTTTCTAGGCTATGTATGGTGGCCTGCTGGCTGACCTTCCCTACAGGAAAAGCCAGCAAAAGTCCCATGGCTGTATCCACAGCTGTGAAGGCATACCTTATGCCTTGGACAGAAGGAGAGGTCCAATGTAGTCTACCTGCCACCAGGTGATGGGAATCTGGTTGTGCCCAAGCTGGTGAGGGAGCATCTGGTGTCACTGCAGAGAGCAAGAAAGGCAGGTGTCTACCACCTCTTTCAGCTCCTGTTGGATAATGGGCAGTTGGAAATGCTGTGCCAGTTTCCATTAAGTCTGATATCCTTGGTGTCCAGTCTTCTGGTGCAACCATTCAGCTGCTTTGTGAGTCACTGGTGTCAGGCTGCGGATCTTTGCCAAAGCATCATCTGCCTCTGCCTCTATGTTACCTGGCAGGGAATTAGCACTGTGGGCTGATACATGGAAAACGGTTACCTGATGTTTCTGGCAAGCAGTCCAGATGTCTTCCCACATTTCCTTCCACCACAGGGGGCAACTGACCACTGTCCATTGTTCTTGCTTCCATGTGGCCATCCGTACTGTCAGGCCCAGTTATCTATGCAAACAGTTAGCATCTCCCAGTTTGTGAACAGTTACCATCCATACAGCTTGCAGCTCAGCCCACTGACTACCTTGCAGAGTTCCCATCTCCAACCAGATGGCGTCAGTGCTGGCCTGGATGGCCACCACCGCCCAGATATCTGGTTGTCCATGTGCTGATTCATCAGTATACCAAGCTAAGTCTGGTATACTCCCTTGTCCATCAATGGTGGGCATGGAGGAGGGGCCACCTTGGGAGGGCTAGCGGGTTGCAGGAGAAACTCTTCTTCTATATAGGAGACAGAACCTAGAATTTCATGCATTTCTGCACTTAAAGGGCTGTTGTTGAAAACACTGCACTGCAAGAAGTAAGCCTTCCATTTTATCAACGTGCTCAGCTGCATGCTTCCTGAATGGGACTTGCTTATAGTGTCACAGATCCACCCTTGTATAGGCACTGCCATTTGTAGTGTCACAGAACACTTTTGAGCTAGCCCCTTTACTTGTAGTAGGGCATTATAGGCAGCACACAATTGCTTCTTTAATGGGCTGTATCAGAGTTCTGCTCCTTTCCATAATAGTGACCAAAATCTGATAGGTACATGTTTAGCCTGTTGCCTTTGCCACAAACCCCACCCAAAACCAATGTCAGTACTGGCCAAATCCAATTCACGAGGCACACTGGGGTCCACCCCACTTTAAACTTGTGCTGGTGCCACAGCACATTTTGACCTTTTAAAAGAAGCCTGCTAGGGGATGTCCCACTCCAATGTTTTTTCTTTTTTAATTAGGGTGTACGAAGGTACAAAATGCATACTAAATAAAGTATAAACAGTTTCCAATAACATGATAAACCAAGAAAAGCTATTAATTGTTTAGAAGTACAACTCTGTTTTTTTAACAACAGCTGAAGGAATAGCCTTAGTTTTACCCAACCAGACAATACCCAAGGACTTGATAGAGTAGTCAGGCTCTGCTGGAGGTTTCCACATTTGAAGGTATCCTTACGGAAGCACAGCTAATGTCTATTGTTGTCTTTCCCATATGAAGGTGGATGCAACTTGGCTAGAGGGATCTAAAGATGTGCTAAGTAAAATATTAGCTTGGTTTAACACAGTTAAATTGACTTAATTGAGTACTCATATTCTGCAACAAGGTAGCTATATTTGGCAGAGCTGCAAACAAAGGAGTTACTTTGTTTAATTCCCTATAATTAATAGTCATTCTCCAAGTATCATTAGTTTTTTTTTTCATTGGCCAAACAGGACTGTTCAATGGACTATGAGTGGGGACAATAATGCCCACTTTTTCTAATTCCTTTATGGTGGCTGTGATTTCCTGATATCCCCCATAAATTGCTCTTATTTGGGGATCTTGGCCCCACCCCCAATCCAGGGGAAAGGGGGATTCCCAAACCTCCTCTGCTGGTGGGGTGGAGGCTCTCTTTCTATACCATGAGCCTAGTAACCTGAAGCAGACTTTTTCTTTGAAGTTTTAATTTCCTGCTTTATGAACCTTTGTTTCTTAGGCAATTTTACCCCACAGTTTAACTAACACAGCATTCAACTGCCCATCAATCTCCTTTAATTTTGTGCCAGCTGCTATGAGATCTGCCCACATTTGTTTATGTGACACTCTGTTTGGCCTGTCATGCCCTCTGAGAATTCACCCAGTTGCTCTAACTCTGTCTTTTTTTTTTTTTTTTTTTTTTTTTTAATTTTTATTTATCTTTTTAATTTTATTTTCCTTTTTTTTTTTTTTTTTTTTTGCAGCTGATCCACTTCCCCTAGCTCTGCAATCTCTTGAGCCACTTCAACAAGAAGTTTTCCTGTTAGAGGCTTAAGGAGTGGCATTAAGGTTCCATACCATTGATTAGAGACTATGTGTAAAATCATTCCACATAAACTTCAAGTAAAAGTCACTTCATCTGGCCCCAGAGTCCTTTGCATAAATAGACTTCTTTATGCCTACTGCCTGCAATACACTCTGAAGCTCCTTTATACTAATCCACTGCAGTGGGGTGTGGGGCAAGTCCCCCTCCTAACGGTCACATTATTTTGCATTGCCTAATTAGTCACTGAAGAAGTGAATGAGTTTCCATGCTGGTTCCAAGTGAGTACAACTGCTGGTGTAGGGAGGGGTAATTAGACATTGTAGCTAACTTACTCACCTCCTTCTGGTGAGCAGAGTGTTGTCTGCCCTACCGTCCCATAGCCATAGCAACCAGTTTGCCAGTGGCTCACCAGTCTTCTGTCTATATTGAGTCCCAATATCCCTTAGCTCGGCTGGAGAGAAGTCCCGTGATGAGACAAGCACTTTTGGCTCACCAGATGCCGGCTCTGCTTTACTCTCCTCTTCCTCAAGAGGACCTGCAGGCTGCTCTGATTTAATTTTGCATTAGACCAGAGGACCCGTGAGCTTAGACTCTTCCTCCCTCCCAGTCTGACTGGGACCCTTCCTCTGAGCAGAAATTCATGGATCCCACATCTTGGGGTCGCAGTCAGGCAAAGTTAGAATGCATTTAACCTGCAGTTTATCTAGCTTGCACCCTTTCACCTTAGCATAATGGCATGCAAGTGTGGGCAAATTCTCATTTACTCCCTTTAATCTTTCATTTAAAGCAAACTTAAACTCAGCTGTGCCAGCCTCATATCTCTCTCCAGTTTTAGTTCATTCTCTAGGCAGCAAAAAGTCACCTTTGCTGCTAAAGCTTCCTCAGTAGTGGTGTGTACAGCCTCTAACAGTGGCCAGCCCAATGTGGCCACCAGCTGGCAGCCCTTTCTCTCTTTCTGAATTCCCAAGGCTCCTGCGGCCTGTTGCAGGATGTCTATTAGTCCTGCAGGGGAGGTGCACACACCTCCATATTCCCTCAGTGGGCCCCATTCATCCAGGAGGCTAGCTACTCCTCCCCACATTGAAGTTCCAGGTCACCCTAGTTTCCCACCGGGGTGTCTCCCTTCTGGAGGTTCATATCTACAGAAGTGGGAGTCTCTTCGGTCTCCTGGCTATCTCGTCAGATGTCACAGCCCAAAGGGGCTTTGCCAGTTGAAAGACCAAAGAAGACACCAAGCATTTTCTAAACATGAACTTTATTCAGGGCTTACTTACAGAGAGGCAGAAATCAGCAAAAATCAAATGGCTTTTCTCTTCGCTGGGTGGGTACAGCACTCAGCAGAGAAGTTGACCATGTAATCAAGCTAACCGGTCAAGATGGTTTTAAGGGCTTTCTAGACAAAGACATTCCCATGACATAGGGGTGATGGATTATGTTGTGCAGGAAGGAAACATCTAAGGGGGTTCAAAAAGGAGGTAAGCTATAGACTAACTCGACATATGAGGTCTGGTTTCTATACATACATAGTGCAGTTGCACATTCTCTTCAGGACACAGAGGTGGTAGGTTAAACATTAACTGGCCTAGGTCACACAGGCTGTGAGTGCCAAGTCTCACAGGCCCCCAAGTTAGACCAGTGGCTATTACAAGGATTATAAGAGAATAACAAATGTCAACAAATTGGATAATATAAATGAAATGAACAAATCTATAGAATGACATAACTACAAAAACTGACTAGAGAAGAAAGAGAAAACATGAATAGATTTGTAACAAATAAAGAGACTGGAATGGTAATCAAAAGACTTTCCATAAAGAGAGCCCAGGCAGAGATGGTTTCACCAGTAAATTCTACCAAATACTTAATAAGGAATAAATGCTAATCCTTCACAAACTCCTCCAAAAAACAGAAGTGTGAACATTTTCCATCATAAGAAATGAAAGCAACAGACCAACTTGTTTATGAATATAGTTATAAAAATGCTTATAAAAATGCTAACAAACAGAACCTAGTAACATAAAAAAGGTGTGTACACAATGACCAAATAAGATTTATCCCAGGAATAAAAGGTAGGTTCATTGCACAAAAATCAATCAACGTATACACAATATTTATAAAATAAAGGACAAAACAACATGATCATCTCAATAGATGCCAAATCCAACATTCTTTTATTATTACAAAAAGAAAAACTCTAGAAATAGAATGGAATTTCTTAATCTGATAAAAGGCATCTAACGAAACACCCACAGCTAACATTATACTCAATGGACAAGGATTGAATGCTTTCCTCCTAAGACCAACAACAAGGCAAGAATATCTGCTCTCACCACTTCTATTCAACATTGTTCTGAAGGTTCTGGCCAAGGCAATAACCAGATTGGAAATGAAGTAAAATTACCTATGATCACAGAAATGAAACATAATTTTGTATATAGAAATTCCTAAGGAATCCATTAAAAAAAATTACAACTAATAAACAGGTTCAGCAACGCGGCAGAATAAGACCAATATGTAAAAAATCTATTGTATTTCTGTACACAAGCAAGGAACAATATGAGAAAACAATTCAATTTACAATAGTATCAAAAAGAATAAGATAATTAGGAATAAATTTAGCAAAAGAAGTGCAAAACTTATACAAAGAAACCATAAAATACTGTTGAAAGTCATTAAGGATCTAAATAAAAAGAAAGATATGCCAAGTCTATGAATCAAACAACTTAATATTGTTAAGAAGGCAATACTTCCAAATTTGATTTACTGTTTAACTGCAATCCCTATTAAAATCCCAGTTGTCTCTTTACAGAAATTAGCAAGTTGATCATACAGAAATGCAAGGGACCTAGAATAGTAAAAAACAATTTTGAAAAAGAGGAACAAATATGGAGGACTTATACTTCCTGATTTCAAAATTAACTAAAAAGCAACAGTAATCAAAGCAGTGTGATACTGGCATAAGGATAGACACATAGAACAAAGGAATAAAATTGAGACTCCAGAAACAAACCCACACATTTACAGTCAAACGAATTTCAACAAGGGTGCCAAGACCATCCAATGGTGAAGGAATAGTGTTTTCAACAACTGGTTCTGAGACAATTTTATATCCACATGCAAAGGAATGTATTTAAACCCCTACCTCATCCCAAACAAAATAACTCAAAATGAGCCATACACTTAATTGTAAAAGGAAAAATTAAACTCCTAGAAGGAAACCTAGGTGTAAATCTTTGATATCTTGGACTAGGCAATGATTTCATAGACATGACATCAATAGCACAAGCAACAAAAGAAATAAATTGGACTTCATCAAATTTAAAAATGTTTGTGCTTCAAAGAACTCCATCAAGAAAATTAAAAGAAAATCCACAGAATGGGAGAAAATATTTGCAAATAGTATATCTGGCAAGGGATTTTTATACAGAATATTCAAAAACACAACTCACTAATAAAAAAGGCAAATAGCCAATTGAGAAATGGCCAAAGATATGAATAGATCTTTCTCCAAAGAAGATACATGAATGAATGGTCAATAGTAGTTGGCAATGAGACCAACTACTAGGACGGCTATAATCTGAAAGACAGACAATAATGAATGTTAATCAGAATGTGGAGATATTGCAACTCTCATGCATTGTTAGTGGGAATTTAAAATGGTGCAACTGCTTTGGAAAAAAACAGTCTAGCAAGTTTTTGAGAAATTAAACTAGAGTTACCATATAACTCAGCCCTTCCAATCCTAAGTATATGACCAAGAGAAGAGAAAATACATGTCCACACAAAAATACATTCAAAACAGCATTATTCATAACAGCTAAGAAGTAGAACTCACCCAAATGTCCACTGACTGATGAATGGATAAAAGTATGATATATCCATACAATTAAATATTATTCAGCAATAAAAAGAATATATGAAGTACTGACACATGCTCCAATCTGGATGAACCTTGAAAACATTATTCTAAGTGAAAGAAGCCAGTCACAAAACAGCATACATTGCATGGCTCCATTTATGTGAACTATCCCAGTCAAATCTATAGAGTTATAAAGCAGATTGGTCACTGTTAAGGGTTGAGGTACGTAGACTGGCATGGAGAATGACTCCAAATGAGTATGGCATTTCTTTTTGGAGTGATGAAAATTTTCTAGAACTAGACTTTTGTGATGGTTGCACAGCTCTGTGAATATAATAAATACTATTAAATGGTAGACTTTAATTGGGTGAATTTTATGGTATATGAATTGTATCTCAACAAAGTTGTTAAAAAGAAGAAAACTGGAAAAGTTATATTAATATACCACAAGCAGACTTTAGCGCAAAGAAAATTAAGGAGAGATATCACTTAAAAATAAGGGTCAATTTTTCAAGAAGACATAACAATCTTAAATGTGACTGAACCAAATAACCCAAAATACATGAAGCAAAAACTGACAGAATAGACAGGAGAAACAGAGAAGTACATAGTTATAGCTGGAGTCTTCAAAACTCCTCTCTCAGTAATCCATGCAATCAGTAGAGATAATCAGCAACAATACTGAAGAAGTGAACATCATCATCAACCAGCACTGAAAGTTATAGAACACCCCATCCAACAACAGAATACCCACAGACAGACCATATTCTGTGTCATAAAAGAAACCTTAAAAAACTATGATGAACTGAAATCATACAAGGTTTATTCTCTGACCACAAGGCAATTTTAGCTAGGAATCACTAACTGAAGAATAACTAGAAAATCTGCAAACACTTAGAAATAAAATAACATACTCCTGAATAATCTATGGGTCAAAGAGGGACTCTCAAAGGAAATTAGAAATTGCAGTGAACTCTCTAGAAGCGTGTGTGTTTCCAAGTGCCTTACCAACCCAAAGGGATTCATACAGCAACTTCCCCAAGATTGTCATGTACACCACCTACAGTTAATGTAATTTCTTGGTACAGTTGAAATATTTACCAACTCTTATTCTCTACTTGAGAACTCACTGATTTATATTGCACTTCTAAATTTATAAAGCCATTAAAAAACATTACCAGGAATTTCCTTCCTTTCTTAAATTTGTGATTACACTATAGTAAGTTTATCAGAGTTAGGGCTGGATAGCTTGTTTTGATAAAATATAGCTATTGCAATGATCATATATTAAGAGTTTAATTAAGGTCAACTCTTCTTACAGTGATGAATTTTGCTGCAAAAACACTGCACACATTGTCTAGTTTAAGGCCTTTGCATATGTATCATCAAGAAAATTGCATCATGAATTGTCCTCATTCCTCTCAATAAAGTCACCACCTGTTCACATATATTTATTATCTTTTTCCTTGGATAAGTGTCCATCTATACTACCAGAAACCAATCTGGGGGGAAAATTGTGTTTTTGAATAAAGTAATCAATGTTTCCTACTGTGAACATTTAATTATTCAAATTCAGAAACATATAAATTTACCAAAGTAATGATTCCAAAAATCTGAGAAATGACTCCAAAAATCTGGGGGATAATCAAATTTGCAGATCTTTCATTTCTTTTTAATAGAAAAAAATTAAATTTAAAACAGTTTACACTTATAGACCTCTAAGATTGAAATACAAAAACAATAAAATTGAAATAAAAATCAACATCTTCTATAATCAAGTTTAAAAGTAGTATTTTGTTTCAGTTTTTTAATTGGATCAAGTTGCTGAAGATATGTTTTAAAAATACATATTCTTACAGTATGGCATCAAAAGTCAATTTTTTTTCTTTTTACTTTTGTTGAAATATTTATTCATGGATATCTGATACACTAGAAATTTTTTAAAGGTATCTTTGATAGGATATACAATGTTTCTATAGCTGATTTTCCCCAAGTAGCAGCTTAGCTCCTGTGCTGGTTTGGATGTATTATGTCCCCCAAAATGCCATGTTCTTTAATGCAATCTTGTGGGGGCCAGTGAATTAGTGTTGATTAGGTTGGAATCTTAGGATTAGGCTGTTTCCATGGAGATGTGACTCACCCAACTGTGGGTAATACTTTTGATTAGATTATTTCCATGGAGGTGTGGCCCTACCCATTCAGCATGGGTCTTGATTAGTTTACTGGAGACCTATTAAAGCTCACAGAGGGACCTCAAAGCAGCCACAGCCAAGAGAGACATTTTGGAGACAGCCATTGAAAGCAGACTATTGCTCCAGAGAAGCTAAGAGAGGACAAAACACCCCAAGAGCAACATTTTGAAGAATACACAGGAGCTAAGAGAGGAGCTGCAACACAACCTGGGATCAGCAGACAAAAGCCACATGCCTTCCCAGCTAACAGAGCTTTTCCAGATGCCACTGGCTTTCCTTTGGTGAAGGTATACTTGTGTTGATGCCTTAATTTGGACATTTTCATGGCCTTCAGACTGTAAATTTGTAACCAAATAAACCCCTTTTATAAAAGCCATTCCATTTCTGGTTTTGCATAATGGCAGCATTAGCAAACTGGAACACCTCCCAAACTGTTTATCCATTTGATGAAAATATTTAACAAATTTAGTCCTTTTTCTGCCTTCCTAAGCACTCAAATATTTAAGAAACTGAAAATAGTCAAATAAATTATAAAAGAATCATGGGTGAGCTTGTTCTTCTGACAGTGTAAAAATTGCAATTTTTTGTCACCTTGAAACCAAAGAAAAGCTATGCAAATATTTCATAAAAAGAGCTTCAAACATACACACAACATATACAGACAAGCAGACAAAACAACAACCTCAGCAGTGATGCATTTCATGTTATTCCTCAGGCCTTTTTCAAATCCCCAATTCAGCCTCTGAATATGTTTGTGCTAAATGTATGTAAAAAAACTGGTTAAACTCCAGGGCTTTGTTTTGTTCTTCCAGTTATTCAGTAAAATTTTGAACTAATTGACTTTCAAAGTTCCTTCTTGCACAGAAATTCCATAGGTAAACAAATATGTTGATTCTCAAAGAAGAGTGAGGTAGGTAAATAAAAAAATTTGGAACTACAGACATATCTTGGAGATATTGCAGATTCAGTTCCAGATCACCACAATAAAGCAAGCCATGCAATAATGTAAGTCATAGGAATTTTCTGTTTTCTCAGTGAATGAAAAAGTTATATTTACACTACAGTGTGTTCTATTAAAGGTGCAACAGCATTACGTCTAAAAAATATATGCATACAGTATTGATTAAAAAAAAATGCTAACCATCATGTGAGGCTTAATCAAGTTGTAATCTTTTTGCTGGTGGAGCATCTTGCCTTGATGTTGATGGCTGCTCAAGCTAACTGCTGAGGTTGGTGGTTCCTGAAGGTTGGGGCAGCTGTGGCAATTTTTTAACATAAGACAACAATGATGTTTGTTGCATTGACTGACTCTTTCTTTCACAAAAGATTTCTCTGTAGCATGTGATGCTGTTTGATACAATTTTACCTACAGTAGAACTTCCTTCAAGATTGGAGTCAATCTTCTCAAACCCTGCCACTGTTTTATCAGTAAGTATATTTTAAATCCTTTGTTGTTGTTTCAACAATGTTCACAGACTCTTCATCAGGATTAGATTTGATTAAAAGAAACCACTTTATTTCCTCATCCATAAGAGGCAACCCCTTACCCATTAAAGTTTTATCATGAGATTGAAGCAATCCAGTCACATCTTCAGTTTCCACTTCTAATTCTAGTTCACTTTCTATTTCCACCACAACTGCAGTTACTTCCTTTGAAGTCTTGAACCTCTCAAAGTCATCCATGAAGGTTGGAATCAACTTTTGAGCTCCTTTGAATCTTGATATTGTGACCTCTTCCCATGAATCATGAATGCCCTTAATGGCACCTAGAATGGTGAATCCTTTCCAGAAGGTTTTCAATTACTTTGCCCAGATCCATCAGAGGAATCAACATCTATGGCATCTAGAGCATTATGAAACATATTTCTTAAATAATAAGACCTGAAAGTCTAAATGACTCCTTGATCCATGCGCTGCAGAATGGATGTTGTATTAGCAGGCATGAAAATAACATTCATCTTGTTGTACATCTCCATCAGAGCTCTTGGCTGACCCAGTGCATTGTCAATGAGCAGTAATATTTTGAAAGACATATTGTTTTTTTCTGATCATAGGTCTCTACAGTAGGCTTAAAGTTTCTGTACACCATGTTGTAAACAGGTGTGCTTTCATATAGCCTTTGTTGTTCCATTTAAAGAGCATAAACAGAGTATATTTAGCAAAATTTTTAAGGGCCCTTGGATTTCCAGAATAGTAAATAAGCATTGGCTTCAACTAAAAGTCACTAGCTACATTAGCCCCTAATTAAGAAAGACAGTCTGTCCTTTGAAGCCAAGCATTGACTTCTCTCTAGCTATGAAATTCCTATATGATATCTTTTTCCAATAGAAGGCTGTTTCATCTTCACTGAAAATCTGCTTAGCTACTTTCATCAATTATCTTAGATCTTCTGGATAACTTGCTGCAGTATCTACATCAGTACTTGCTGCTTCATCTTGCTCCTTTATATTATGGAGACAGCTTCTTTCCTTAAACCTCATGAACCAAACTCTGCTTCCAACTTTTCTTCTGCAGCTTCCTCACCTCCCTCAGCTTTCATAAAATTGAAGGGAGTTAGGGCCTTGTTCTGGATTAGGCTTTGGCTTAAGAGAATGTTGTGGCTGGTTTGTCTATCTAGACCACTAAAACTTGCTCTGTATCAGCAATAAGGCTGTTTTGCTGTCCTATCATTCATGAGTTCACTTTTAATTTCCTTCAAGAACTTTTTGTTTGCATTTACAACTTGGCTAAACAGTGCACAAGGCCCACAACATTTATCAATTAAGTTTGCTGTCTTATATGGGCATGGTTCCTGGTGCCCCAAAACAATTATAATAGTAACATCAAATAGATCACCATAACAAATACAATAATAATGAAAAAGTTTGATACATTGTGATGATTACCAAAACGTGACACAGAGACACAGTGAGCACATGCTGTTGGAAAATGGCACCCACAGATTTGCTCGACTCAGAGTTGCTACAACCTTCAATTTGTAAAACAACATATCTGGGAAGTGCAATAAAGCAAAGCACAATAAAACAAGCTAGGCCTGTATTCTAAATATGCCTTAGGTTATATGAAAACATCTAGAACAATGTTTCTCAAAATTTAATTGGCATGAATTTGGTGGGCCGAGTCCTCAATCTGAGGGCTCTCCCTTGTGAGGCTGGTTGCTGCAAGGGAAAGGCTAAGCCTACTTATAATTTTGTATGGGATCACTGCCCTATACAGGAAATGACTCCTGAGGACAAGTTTGGATCCAGCACTGCAGGATTGAGAGGATCTTCTTGACCAAAAATAAGGTTCCAGTGGTGGAAAGATCTCAAATGGAGTGGAGAGGTCACTCTGGAGGGTATTCTTATGCACTATATAGATATCACCTTTTAGTTTTTAGTGTGTTGGAATGGCTAGAGGGCAATACTTGAAGCTGTTGAACTGCAACCCAGTGACACTGATTCCTGAAGACGATTATATAACTTTGTAGCTTGCACAGTGTGACTGCGTGATTGTGCAAACCTGTGGCTCCCACTCCTTTTTTCCAGTGTATGGACAGATGAGTAGAAAAACGGGGCCAAAAATTAGGTGAAGAACAGGGTGGGATGGAGGGGATGGAAAGATCTAGTTGTTCATTTTTGCTTTTATTTTTATCTTGGAGTGAGGAAAAGATTCAAAAATTCATTCTGGTGATTAATGCCCAAATGTATGATGGTGCTGTGAATAATCAATGGTAGACTGTGGATGACTTAGGGTGGGTGAATATATCTCAATAAAACTGTATTGAAAAAAAGTAAATGAACAATGGGGGAGGGGAGGGAAAGGGGATGTTTTGGATACTCTTTTAATTTTAATTTTAATTTTATTTTTTTGGAGTAATGAAAATGTTCAAAGATTGTGGTGATGAATGCACAACTATTTGACGATACTGTGAACAATTGATTGTACATTTTGAATGATTATATGTTATGTGAATATATCTCAATAAATTGCATAAAAAATTTAATTGGCATAAGAATCACTGGGAGGGCTTGTTAAAACACAGATTGCTGAACCCCTGCTCCAGAGTTTCTGATTTAGTAGGTCTGAGAGCAAACCTAAGATTGAGCATTTCTAACAAGTCTCCAGGTGAAGCAGATGATGCTGGCTCAGGGATCACACTTTGAGAACTACTGGTCAAGGGGACTTTCTTTCCTAAATATATGAGACTTGAAGACATTTCCCAGGTGATTCTGATACACATCCCTTCAATTACAGCTCTATGATATCCCTCCCCCACTCAAATAAAAATCCATCTGCTATAGGAATCATATCTGAATAGTCAATTAAAATTACTAATATAATACTTTATCTAAAATTTCCATCAAATCTCACTTATAAACTAAGTAAATTCCCTGTATATTAAATTCCAAGAGAGATCCAAAATATGCTGTAAGAGGTATCTGTTTTCAGGGATAAATTACTAAAAATTACATTTCCAAGGAAGGAACACAGGAAACAGCAGTAATTGTAAACTATCTAAAAATGTAGTATGCTGATTTGAATCTATTATACCCCCCACAAATGCCATGTCCTTTTATTCCAATCTTGTGGGTGCAGACTTATGGGTGCAACCACAAGCAAACAACTTGATTTCATGAAGTTGTTTTCATGGAGATGTGACCCATCCAACTGTGGGTGAGACCTTTTGATTAGATTATTTCCATGGAGGTGTGACCACACCCATTCAAGGTGGGTTTTGATTATTTACTGGAGTCCTTAAGAGAGCTCAGGGGCTGACACAGACCCAGATGCTTGCAGATGCAGACCGAAAGACGTTTGGAGAAGCTAAGTTAAGAGATGAAGCCCAGAGTTTGCCCCAGAGAAGCTAAGTTAGAACCCACAGTTGCTTACAGAGAAAGCCACAGGAATCAAGCTGAAAGCAACGCAACCCAGAAGCAAAGGGTCAACAGACACCAACCACATGCTTTCCCAGATAACAGAGGTTTCTGAATGCCATCAGCCTTTCCTCAGTGAAGATATCTTCTTGTTGATCCTTTAGTTTGGAAACTTTTACGGCCTTAGAACTGTAAATCTGTAACCTAATAAATCCCCTTTATAAAAATCAATCCATTCCTGGTATTTTGCATTCCGGTGGCTTTAGCAAACAAGATCATGTAGCAATATGGTTAAATAAACATAGGATTGTGAAATCTTATAATAAAATCTTATCTCTTTTAAATGTATGTTCACAATTAGATTTGTAAAAATCATAAAATATCTGTAAGTGAATATTTTGTTTTAAAAAGTATTTTAAAAAACTAGAGATTTCTACAATAAGGGTGTAATTCCTTTTGTAATCTGTATAAAGATGGGAAAAAAAACAAAAATGAAACAGAAGTATAAAGTATTCTCTTGCAGTGAATCTGAAAGACTTGAGTTCACCAAAGATGAAAGGTGTACACACACCCTTCCAAGTTCAACTCTCTTTAGAGACTGTAAGCCAAATTCTTGACTCCTGTGGTGTATGGTGTTGATAAATGGGTTTCTTGGTTACCAGGAATCTGGAGAGTTGAGTAGGTTCAATATGAGTGGAGCAAAGTTCAATTACTGTGGAGAATTCAGTCCATTCCTGTTCTACAATCTGGCACCTAATTAGGTTGGAATTAGAGAAACCACCCCACTGGAAAACAATTACAGAGGCTTTGCACTAGTCTGAAATCAAGATCTGTTATGATGGGATAAAATATGTAGCAGAGATGTCCCATAGATATACAGAGTCCTTCATTATTAGATCTGTACATGTGATACATATTTATCTAGTTATATCTTTGGAGGAAGTCAATTCTACTTTCAAAATACTTGAGGAAAGGGAGTGATTTTCACTATGAACAAATGAGATTTTGGTAAAATCTGATCAATTTTAGTATCCTTGTTGTAATCAATATAAATACATATTTCTTATTTTATTCACACCATAACTCCTTCCAAAGGGTGTACGGCAGAACATTTCCTTTTCATCAAATTTTGAGGACTTTGGGGTTGCCTACTTGGTTTTATTTTACAACAAAAACATGAGACTGAATGAGAGTGAACTGATACTCACAATCCACGGATATCTTTGGTTAAGTATATTAAGGCTGTTTAAATGACTTAAAGAAAACATCAGTTTTCTGGATTTTAGCTTTCAGGAGGGAAAATTTTTTTTTACTTACCATATTAAAAAATATTGGAAGAACAATTGTTCTCATGTTTATTTAATACATTTAAGGAAACTTTACCATGCCAATTACGATATCTGGAAGATTACCAGATAATGCCTTATTGTGTCATATCTGGCTAGTCTTCTAGTATTAAGAACTGGAATAAAACAGGAGGTCATGTGATCTATAATTAATTCCTTTTGATAGGAAATCTTACAACAGACAATTTTGGAATAGCAGTTATCTGCAAACACACACACTAACAAAAAATTCAAACAGTAACAAAGTATTTGTTGTATAACGAAAAGCGACAATCCGTCTCACCCAAAACTCTAATTCCCATTTCCAAAGGCAACCGCTGTTAACAGATTTTTTCATGTGCCTTCCAAGAGACATTCTAAAGTACACACAAACTAATGCATGTACCTTGTAATACAAATGACATTCTTCTATATACATTTCTGTATTAAAATGTCTTCATGTTGATTATATTTCAGGTCATATAAACTTTATGCTTTCTAATGGCTGTACTATATTTAACAAGCCACTTAACGGAAATTTAATTATTTCAAAATTTCTATTACAAACAATGCTGAAATAAATTTAGATATACTTCTTTGTGCATCTGTGTGTTTATTTTTGTAGTACATATTCCTGGAAGCACAATTACTAGATCAAAGTTTTGTGTATTCTTATTTTGATAGATACTGTCAAACAGCACTCCAAAAGAACTGAATCAATTTGCACTCCCCATGATTACTAGGGACCTTCCTACATAGTGTTTCTCAAAATATTTAGCATTGACAATCTGATAGACAAAAAAAGTTGTGATTTTATTATACATATCTCTTATAATATTGAGGAATTTTTGATATGTTTGAAAGTCATGTGTAACTCATTTTCTGTGAATTGCCTGTCATTTGTCCATTTATCAGATTGAGATGTTTCTTATTTTCTTCTTGAGATTTTTATGTGAAGGTTATTAGAACCTTTATTTTGTTAATCTTTTTAAATGTCATTTGTCTTTACTGCATATTTATCATTGAATGTTTTCTTTATGTTTTGTAGTCTAGTTTTAGATAATGTTTTCCTTTTTTAAAGAACTGTGTATCTCCTTAATACTGAAGGATGAGAAATAGAAAATTAAATTTTAGTTCAATGCTGGTGAAATATAAGGAGAGCAAACATTTCTGTATTTTCTTTTATAAAACAGTTAACAGAGTGTGAAATATCTCAGGCAGCCCTTTTCATTTCTGTGCTACAAATAAACATCATGGCAATCAATATTAGGAAAGAGGATAAAAAAAGGATTTTCAGAGGAAGGGGCTGAAAGAGGACATTCAAAGACAAGAAAATGAAGAGAACAATTTGGCAGTAAAATGAAAGCCTTGTGGGAGAAAATTTTATAGTGAATGACAACTTTTATAGCCAGGAAGGAATTATTCTATATAAATTACTGATCACAAACATGCTCAGGATCTTTATTACTTTTGCTATTACAATGCATCATCCTTTCCTTATAAATATGCTTATATTATAGAAATAAGGAAGAGCACATGAATATCCATAATGATATAATGCAGTCTATATTCTTACACAGCCTATCTTTGAACATACTTGTGTATATAATTATTATTTACAAAAATGTCATAATATATATATATTTCAACTTGCTTGTTTTGTTTGTTTTTGTTTTAACTTATAATGTTCTTTGAACATATTTCCATATTAGAACATTTAGAGCTACCAAATGTGTTTAACTATATATTATTTTACCTTATGGATGTACCATAAATTATGCAACCAAATTCCAATCAATGGTTATAGAATTCTTCACAATTTTTCTATATTACAAACAATCCTACTGTGTACATCTTTGAACACAGATTTTTATCTGTACACTAGGAAACAGGTTTTGCAGGATAGATTTTAATAACTGAATGAAAATTTCCTTCCTGATATTATCAATGTTTTTGTGTTATGACACTCTTGAAATCAGCAAAATAGGCAAAAAACGATCTTAATTTGCAATTCTCTGATAATTAGAGGGCCTAGAAAATTTTATTCACTATAGCCTTATAATGCTTTTTATCTAGCAAAGCCTATGCCCCTAATATATATTTTAATCGAAATTATCCCAGCTATTCTCAAGTGTTTGTTCTTCCACATGAGCCAATTAGTCCAGTGACAAAAATCAACAAAAAATTCTGTTAGGATTATATGTAATTTATATATTCTTATATAAAGCATGATGTCTTTTCTTAGAAAAGATACATATTTTTACTGTATTTTCAACTATATAGTTTCACACATACTTCTAATGTATTTTCATATATGTCCCTAAGAGCATTTTACCTCTTAGTAGAGTTTTAACTTTTTAAAATATAAATATAATTTTTTAAATAGGTCTTTAAATTTGGTATTATTTCTAGCTAAATTGAATAGGATATTTTTGTTCTATTCTCCAGATTATGTATAGATTATCTATTGATATTTACAGGTTACAATTAAATGCAACTGGCCAATTTGTTAACTTCTCTTATTATTCCTAATAGTTTTTAAGTTGTTTTCTGTCGACATTCAAGGTATACAATAACAACATCTGTAAAAAGTAATAATTTTGTTTCTTACTTTCAAATCAGAATGTTAATTTGTTCTTATATCTAATTTAATTGGTTGGTACAGTTAACAATGGCACAGAGTGTGATGGTGAGCATTCTTGCCTCTTTTAGATTTAACACAAATGGTGATAGTGATTTATCATTCAGCACCACGCCCGATGGATGGAGGATGGATTGATGGACGGATGGAAGTTAACTATCTATTCTTAGCATAGTATTATGCAATGTTTACCACTGAATCGACATTCTATTAAGAAGGTAGGAATCAACATTAGTGCATAGTATCTCCATCTGCACTTGTTTTGGTAGCTCCAAGTTTAAACATGCGATTTGGAATTAAAATCTCAGATCTTTGAAATAAACACGTTAATTTTATAGAACCAGTGTAAGTATATTCTCCAAGTAAATTACATCCCCCAGTTTGCCCGAATTGATGTGAGAGACGTCTTCTCTGTAACCCTCCCATGCCCCAAGCGTGTAAAAAGTTATGAAAACGTTTTTACCTCTGAGTTGGTCCGGCCAGCGTCCGTAAAAACTTCACGGAGGAAATAAATGCCTGTGAGATTCAAGAGGAGCCAAGTCTGGAGGAACCTGTCATGACAAACATGGCTGAGTGATGGAAACGCGCCAGTGGAGAGGGCTGTCCAGGGCATCGTGCCTTCTTCATAGAAGAGATACTCAAAAAAGGGGCAGGGAGAGGCCCGGGTAAAGTGCAATCACCTCTCCGAGAGCGCGCTTCACGTTGGCCAGAACCAGTCTTCCCAACCGAAAGCCTTCACCCGGGGACACTGCTGCAGACGTTGGGATCTAAGGAACCCGTCCCCTTAGGCAACTGGACAATCACTAATCCGGTTTGGAAATGGCTCGCTACAAAACCCGCCGCGTCCCCGCTGCAGATGCGCGCGCGGAGCGCCCCAAACTTCTGCAACCACTTGAGGATGTGGCTCAGTGGGTCGGGACCTGCGGGCCCAGGACACGACCCCCGCGTCCACTAGTCCCGCGGGCCGGGACTCTTCCTCTTGAAGTCCCCGGCCCCAAGGCTCCCGCCCTTGCGCCACTCGGTCATACTCACCGCGAGCCCTGCAGTACGCTCGCCACTGGCGACGCGGGACCGGGATCTAATGGAATCCGTGGAGAAATGCGATAGAGGAAGCGGCAGGAGAGGGGGAAAGGAAGAGGAGGATTTTTCAAATTAAAAACAAAACAAGAGTGCAGAGGGGAGGGAGAGGCGCGGGGCCAGGTCCGTGCACCCTGCTCTCCCAGGCACTCTTCCTTGGCGCGTGCGCGACCCAGCCTTGGCATCCCGCCCAGCCTGCGCTTAGAAAACAGCTGCCCCCCGGGTGGGTTATCCAGGAAGGGGTGGAACACCGTTGAAGTCGGTTTATAAATGAAAAAAAAAAAAGGGGGGGGGGATTGAAGAAGGGAAACAAGTTGTCATAAACCTAATATGAGGTGAACAAAAAAGATAAGAGAAAGTCCACTGTTGCCCCTAATCAGTTTCTGGCTGTAAGAAAGAGGTTTGCTTACAGAGGGATTTCTGAGCAGGGAAACAAAGAGAAGAAAACCACTCTTCTCACAAGAGACTTTTTAATTTGCATTTGCTCTCACCCATGGACCCTTGGCTTGGGGAATTGGCCTTGGCAATGCAATGCTGGCAGGAAACACTCAGGCCCAAGGCCCAGGCATTTGTTTTTTTTCCACAGGATTGAAGGCCAATTTGATCTTGGAATGGGCAAGGGAGGAATGCTAGGAAAAAGGAGAGGGGGGAGCAGGCTCGCCTCTGTTTTCTGACATTGGAAGAAAAATATAACTTATTAATTAGCTTTGTTAGGCACAATTACTTCTTTCCAACTAACAGCGTTCGGGTTTGGAGTAGTCTATGGGGAGAAGGGCAGTACAGTGACAGATAGTGAGAAAACCTAAATGTTCCCTAATCTGATAGACAATCAGAAGTAGACAGAAGTTAGATTAAACTCTGAGGAGAACTTTGCAGTGTGTCACTGTGGAAGAAGTTTGGGTTGAAGAAGGCATATGGGAGTGGAGTTCTGGAATTTTCCATGGCCCTTTGTATGCAAGCTATTTGTCAGTATGAGAAGAGAGTTTAAAAATTCATATTGTCTGTCTCAGTAGAAATTGCACAGGTTTCTCACATGCAGAAACAGAGTTTTACTTAAAGCATAAAACAAAGAAACAGGTTACAGCAAAATATAATAACATTTATTAGCTTTGTTTTTAATTCACAAAATGGGCCAAGATGTTGAGCTTATGCATACAAATTCCACAATGGCCACATGAAAGACGCCAAAAAATTCAAGAGCACACCTGACCTGTGAAACATATTGCTTTGGGGCAAAAAAGTTTGAAAATATATCAGAGTCCCCAAATCACAGATTTTAAGTGGAAAGCAGAAATTCAAACACGCATCTTTCTAAAATTCCTGATCTGATGATGTGCCAATTTGAATACTTCAGGGACTGACAAATTCACTATTTTTTTCTGTTCCATTAGAATTGCTCCATTGCTTTTAAGCTACATCTCTTTCTATTATATTAGTTTTATTTGCTGCTCTTATGTTACCACAGACCACTTCCAGTTAATATTGTACCACTTCACATAAAAAGTGAAAATATGTAATAATATTTTTTGATTCTTCAATCCCATGTGCCATCACTGCTTTATATTTCACACATATATGTCATAAACTACACAATACAATGCTGTAATTTTTGCTTAGACAGTCAGGTTTTTTTTTTTTTTTTTCATTTCTTTTATTGAGATTGTTCATATACCATACAATTATCCAAAGATCCGAAGTATACAATCACTTGCCCATGGTACCAACATACACCTGTGCACCCATCACCACAGTTATTTTTTTCTCAATTTTTAGAATATTTTCATTACTCCAGAAGAGAAATAAAGACACACAAAAAAAGGAAACTCAAATCTTCCCATACCCCTAACCACCCACCCTCCATTATTGATCCATAGTATTGGTATAGTACATTTGTTACTGTTGATGAAAGAATGTTAAAATACTACTAACTATAGTACGTAGTTTGCAATAGGTGTATATATGTTTTTCTATATGCCCTTCTATTATTAATTTCTGGTTATAGTGTTATACATTTGTTCTAGTTCATGAGAGAGATTTCTTATATTTGTACAGTTAATCATGAACATTGTCCACCACAAGATTCACTGTTTTATACATTCCCTTCTTTTAACCTCCAACTTTCCTTCTGGTGACATACGTGATTAAGCTTCCCCTTTCCACCACCTTCACGCACCATTCAGCACTGTTAGTTATTCTCACAATGTGCTACCATCACCTCTGTCCATTTCCAAACGTTTAATTTCACCCTAGTTGAATATTCTGCTCATAATAAGCAACTGCTCCCCATTCTTTAGCCTCGGTCTATATCCTGATAACTTAACATTTCACGTCTTTGAGTTTACGTATTATAACTAGTTCATATCAGCAAGACCCTGCAACATCTGTCCTTATGTGTCTGTCTTATTTCACTCAACATAGTGCCCTCAAGTTTTCTTCATCAACCCATTTTTTTTTAGAAGGTTTTGTTCACACACCATACATTCCACCCTGAGTAAACAATTGATGGTTCCCTGTATAGTCATGTATTTATGTATTCACCACCATCGCCACTATCTGATAAGGACATCTTCATTTCTTCCACAGAGGAGGAGGAAGAGTCAAAGAAGGTAGAGAGACCAGAGAAAAATAAAAGAAGAAAGAGAGGAAAAAAAGAACAACAACAACAAAAAAATGACAGCTAGGAAGCAACAAAAGGAAAGATAGTATTAAACTAAAGTAGAATAAACAGTCAGGCAACATCACCCATTCCAAGAGTCCCATACCCTTCCCCTTTGTCCCCCCCAATATGCATTTAGTTTTGGTATATTGCCTATGTTATATTAAAGGAAGCATGATACAATGTTTCTGTTAACTGTAGTCTCTAGTTTGCATTGACTGTATTTTCCCCCAATCCAACCCCATTTTTAACACCTTGCAATGTTGACATTCATTTGTTCTACCTCATGTAAAAACATATTTGAACCTTTTATCACAATCGTTAAGTACCCCAGTAACTGAGTTGTACAGTCCCAGTCTGTATCTTTCCTCTTTCCTTCTGGTGTCCCACATGCTCCTAACCTTCCTCTTTCAACCATACTCACAGTCATCTTTATTCAGTGTACTTACATTGCTGTGCTACTATCTCCCAATATTGTTTCCAAACCTCCTACTCTTGTCTTTTCCTTTCTGTCTATAATGTTCCCTTTAGTGTTTCCTGTAGAGCAGTTATCTTGCTCACAAACTCTGTCATTGTCTGTTTGTCAGAGAATATTTTAAGTTCTCCCTCATATTTGAAGGGCAGTTTTGCCAGATATAGGATTCTTGGCTGGTGGTTTTTCTCCTTAAGTATCTTAAATATATCACCCCACTTCCTTCTTGCCTCCATAGTTTCTATTGAGAAAGCTGCACATAGTCTTATCAATCTTCCTTTGTATGTGATGGATCACTTTTCTCTTGCTGCTTTCAGGATTCCCTTTTTATCTTTGATGTTTGATAATCTGATTATTAAGTGTCTTGGTGGAGGCCTATTCGGATCTATTCTGCTTGGTGTATACTGAGCTTTCTTGGATCCGTAATGTTATGTCTTTCATAATAGATGGGAAATTTTCATTGATTATTTCCTCTATTATTGCTTCTGCCCCTTTTCCCTTCTCTTCTCCTTCTGGGATTCCAATGACATGTACATTCCTGCATTTTGTTTTGTCCTTAAGCTCCTGGAGATGTTGCTTGTATTTTTCCATTCTTTTCTCTATCTGTTCTTTTATGTGTAGACTTTCAGGTGCCTTGTTCTCCAGTTCCTGAGTGTTTTCTTCTGCCTCTTGAGATCTGCTGTTGTATGTCTCCATTGTGTCCTTCATCTCATGTTTTGTGCCTTTCATTTCCATAGATTCTTCCTTTTTTTTTTTTTTTTTTCAAACTTTTGATTTCTACCTTATGTATGCCCAGTGTGTTCATTGTACGGTTCATCTCTTTTGCCATATCTTCCTTAAAATTTCTGAACTGATCCAGCACTAGTTGCGTCAATTCCTGTATCTCAGTTGAAGTGTAAGTTTGTTCCTTTGACTGGGCCATAACTTTACCCCTCCTAGTGTAGGTTGTACTTTTCTGTTGTGTAGGCATCTGGCCTCCTTGGTTACCCCAATCAGGTTTTCCCAGACCAGAATGGGCTCAGGTCTTGGAAGGAGGCAATCACTTCATGTCTCCCTGAGGGTGTCTTAGAAGATTGATACACCCTGTGAGGCCTCAAGCCACTGTGCTTTCCTACCCAGCAGGTGGCACCTTTCAGCCTGTGGCTCCAGACTTGTGTAAGAATATGTGGCCTGTGGCTGTTTTCCCCCAGGCTCTGGAGTCTGGTTCTGAATGGAAGGCAGGTAGTAGAGCTTGGCACTGCCTCTTTCCTCTTAGGGAAGATATACACCCTGGGGAGAGGTCATTAGCATTTGACTAGACTCTGACTCTGCTATCTCCACCCTTGTCTGGGTCAGAGTGCTGGGAATTGAAAATTGCTGAGCTAAAAAAGGGACAGAAAACCCCCTTCAGGGTCAGTCTGCAGCCCCCCTCATTTTCACCCATTAACCAGAGACAGCACCGGTCCTCTGGGCTCTCCCTCCCTCCCAGAGAGGTCCTCCAGCTCTCCAAGGTCAGTCATCAAAAGCCTCTGTCTGCTTGTTGGGGATTTGTACCTTGTATTGAGCATTTGTTAATTAAAATCCCAGCTGGAGTGTAGCTGAGCTATATTCACTTGTTGGGAGAGTGCTGCTTTCTAGCACCATGAGGCTTTGCAGTTCGGGCTGTGGGGTGAGGGGGCTCCTGGCTTGGGTCCACAGTTTTTACTTACAGATTTTATGCTGTGATCTTGGGCATTCCTCCCATTTCAGGTTGGTGTATGATGAGTGGACAGTCATGTTTGTCCTCCCACAGCTATTATAGATGATTTACTAGTTGTTCCTGATTGCTTGTTAGTAGTTACAGGGAGACTATTGAACTTTCACTCATCTCTATGCTGCCATCTTCTTTCTCCTCTCCCAGTCAGGTTTTTTTGTTTTTTTGTTTTTTTTTTTTTTTTAATGTAATTAAGAATAAAAAAGAAAGACAGCTTTTATATTTACCCACATATATCCAATTTCATGTACTCCTCATTTTTTCCTGTAGAGCTGTTTTATCTACTGTCACTTCCCTTCAAGCTGAAGAATTTCCTTTAATATTTTTTTTTAGTGCAGAATGGCTAGAGACAAATTATCTCAGCTTTTATTTTTTTATCTGAAAATATTTTCATTTTGCCTATATTTTTGAATGTTATCTTTACTGGATATAGAACTCTGCATGGATGATTTTTCTTATATTCCACAGCCCTTTAAAGATGTCATTCTTTTATGTCTATTTTTATCTGATGAGCAGTAGGCCTTTATTCTTATTATTGTTTTTACAAGAACTTCTCTTTATTTTTTGTTTTCTACAGTTAGGCTATGATATAGTTTTCTTTCTATTCATCCTGCTTGGGAATCTCTGAGCTTCATCAATATGTAAGGTTTTTTTTATTTTTAATTTTTTACCAAATTTGGGATATTTTCAGCCATTATTCCTAGTGGTTATATCAGTAAAACATCTTAGGTGAATCGCTAATCCTCCATGCTGCCTTCAAAATTTTTGGAACCAAAGCACTCCATGGCTTCAACAATGTTATTATATTTCTCCCCAAGACCAAGATGATAAAGTAGCATTCCAAACAGGGTATTTGGACAGTCAGAAACATTTCTATTTGCATATAGCTTTAAATATCAACAAGATGGTCAGCAGCAATGTGTTTCAGGGTGAAGTTTCTCATTATCAGATTTCTCCTCATGAGATGATTTGACACAAATGTTATTGTGATGTGCAAAATAACTTCTATCACATTATTCAGGAATATTCAGTAAAAACAGAAATCCCTGTAACAACATCCTATAATGGAAAATTTCTGCTCTCTTTGGAACCATGTCTGCTAAATTGGGGCTAATTTTGGAAGGTCTTACCCCAAAACTCATTCAATAGCAATTTAGGAACATAATCTGGCTAGCCATGTTTAGGGGATATTATCAAACTACCTCCTTTAATGCTACAAATATGGTGTCTGTCTTGGGCAGCTGATTTTTTAACTTAGAAACAGAAACACATATTTTCATCTTCTTCGTTATGCTTAACATCTTACCCTTGTGACTATGTAAGGCATTAAAATAATCTGAATCTATATTCTGTTAACTCAACATGTTAGCTTTTTTCCTTAGATTTTGTTATATGAAATTTTATAATCTTGCTCTTTTACATCTATATACATGTCACTGATACAAATGTTAGGTCAAATAAAGAATTCCAAAGGTCACATCTAGATACTAAACTCTTAGATGACAGGATTTCAACAACAATACTTTCTGTAATTGTTCAACCAGCTAAAAAAATACACGTCAACTGTCCTGTTATGCAATCCACTTTCTTTTCTTACCCACAGTAATGAAAACCTTTTTGTTAAATGTGCGTTAAAATGATGTTCATCATGGAATGATATATATACAATGGGAATCAGGAAAAGGAGATATGTCCATTATATAAGATTTGATCTTTGAGAATGCAAAATTGTTAATGTTATTCACCACTCCATTTACTGAATGCTCAAATACTATTTATTTTTAAATTTGTTCCGTACATTTGCCTGAGATTGACGTTGGTGCATATGGTGGTTTGAAGCTGATGTACTCCAGAACAGCATACTCTTAAATCTAATCCATTCCTGTGGACTTGAACCCATTTTAAGCAGGACCTTTTGATTAGGTTACTTTGGTAAAAATGCAGCCCACCTCAATCAGGATGAATCTTAATCTTATTACTGTAGTCCTTTATAAGCAGAGAAAAATTAAGATGGGGAGAAAGAAAGCCACAGGAAGTAAGAAGCTGAACATCAGCAGAACCCAGAAGAGAAGGGAGATACCAAGAGTACTGCCATGTGCATTGCCAAGTGAAAAGCTATGGTCCAAGGATCACTGGCAGCCATCCCTGGTATGCCAGTCTCTGGGAAGAAAGCATCACCTTGATGATGCCTAGATTTGGACTTTCTTTTAGCCTCAAAACCATGAGCAAATAAATTCTGATTGTTTAACTTCACCCATTTCATGGTATTTACTTCAGCAACCTAGGAAACTAAAACAGTGTGTGTGTGTGTGTATCTATTTGTACAATTCAATATGTTTTCTTCTATTTGAAAATGGCATAGAGTTTGCATTTCCATGATTTTCTGGATCCTTTCCTATTCTATAATATTGAAAAGATAACTGACAATGATTTGGAAGAGACACATTCATGTTATTTTGTGTTCATGGATGTAATTTAAATGATTATAAAAACTTGAACTCATTTATGCCATCTGGATAGAATTGTCTTTGAGCTCCAAGAATACGAGGATAAAGTATGTAAAAGAGTGACTACAATGTTTGGGGGAACACATGGAAATCCAATGAAAATGATTTAAATGTGACCTTAATGACAGAGAAATAAAAATGATTCGTTAAGAAGAAAAAAAATGCCTTACATCTTTCTGAAGGAAATCTGCATTAAAAAAGATGAGTACACTGTTGTTTAAAAATGTATATATGTGTACATATGGAAATATAGAACATGTATATTTGCATGTGTACACTAGATATGCTTATATATGATGACATGAGCATGGAGAAATAATGGAAAGACAAATCACTGCTATGAATATGGGCTACCTAGGATGTGGCAGGGGTGGAAAATGGAAGAAATGATAACTGTTGTTTAGAGAAATTAAACTAACTTGGCTGGTTCCACATGGCTAACGGGTGATGGGACTGAGATTTGAACCAAAGTCTTTTCTGAATCTAAAGGCTCTTATCATAAACTTAGTTCTAAAAGTTGTGGTACTCAATTCAATGTAGAAAGGGTGATTAGAATAATCCTGAAAAAAAGTGTGTCTCTTTCTTGAAATTTAATTATATACATTCAATCTTTCTCTTTTCACAGAATGTTAAATAACTTTTCTGTCCATTCATCTAGATGTATTTAAATGCTTATTCATAATTTTGTCTAACAATGTTTTATCTAACACCATTTTCTCTATTCCACTTCAGACTGACTGCTACTTATGTGTGTATTTATGTGTGTCTATGAAATATATTAAAATATTTTAAAGTTAGAATATTTATACTTTCTTCACTATTGTCTAGGCCTTATGATAATCACATGTTTATGCATTTTTGCAAAATCGCCAAATACTTAATGCAAAACAACAAAAATGTGAGGAACCAGGAAATTTTAGAAGTCTGCACTTCCAAAAGTAAAAAGGAGAAAAGAAAATATTTCTTGGAGTCAATCAAATAATTTAACTATTTGCAAATGAAAAGGGTATTGCAAATTCAACTTTTACGCACAGCAGTAAAAAACAACACTATCTCCACAATCATAATGAAATCAAGTTTTTTGATTCACTGGTATGAGTGCATATGTTGTTACTAAACACCTAAGACTTGGCCATTGTTCTCAAACGTAGATAAACAATTAGTTAACTTATTAATGGAATGTTTTATAAGGTCTCTATTTAATGTGAATTATTTGCTGATTTAAAAATGTTTGACTTAGATATGCTGACATTTTGTGAATATATTCAGGAATGTGGATTCTTGGGGTAAGTTGCTGGACTTGGAAAATCATGAATTTTTTAAAATTCGGTAAAGTCTTATAATTAAGAAAGACAGCTAAGGAAAAACAGTTCCATTTTCCACCAAAGTGATCACGAGTTCCTCTAAAATACAAGGCTAATGATATCACTTCTTTGCTAAAGTTCTTCAAAGGACTACAATTTTCAGGAAAATTTAACCTTTTAGCCTGGACATTAAGCTCTATTTTCTTGTCCCTACTTAATTTTCTCATGTTCTCCATGCTCTAGATTATTCTAGATATACGACATATATCATTTCACTGTTGCAGTGTGCTGGTTCATTACCTTGCATCCATTCATAAACATTTTCCTACTGACTTATCCTCACTTCTTCCTTTAACTACATCCTATTCATTCTCACAAACTCATCTCGAATATAATCTCTTTGGAAATCCTTCTTTCCCTTCCCCACACTAGTTTATTAACTACTTTGTTCCATGTTCTTTGCCAGGTGCTGGAGATTCAGGGGTGAACATGACAAATGGGGTCTCTGTACTCATAGCCCTACAGTCTATTCAAGTGGGAGGCAACAAACATTAACAAATGGATCACAAAGTAATTTTAGATGGTAAGTAGTTTGGAAGCAACATAGTAAATTGATATAATATAACAATGGGCTACTTCATAATGGTGTTCAGGAAAGTTGGTCATTGGAGGAAGTGAGATTCATGACAAAGAATTAGAAGGAATCAGCTGTGCAAACCAAAGGTTGTTCACTAGTATTCCAGGAAGAGAGAATGAGATTGCATAATGAAACAAAATGAAACAAAAGAAACCCCAAAGCTGGTGTTGTTGTTGGAGAGAGGGAGGGAGAGAGAGAGAGAGAGAGAGAGAGAGAGAGAGAGGTTGAGAAACAGAGAACGAGAACAAAGCTGGGAGTGGGGAGGAGTCCCTGATCAAACTCTTTATATAAAGGGCCCAGGAGACCTTAGTAAAGCATTTGAATTGTACTCAATGATGTGCTGTAAATGTTTACCGCTGGGGGAGAGGACCCTGATTTGTAGCATTTGCTGAGTTCCATGGTGTAAATACTTTTACCGTGGCCAATCTGAAGTGACCAACATAAATTCACTGAATATGAAAATGTGAAGAGATGTGCACAATTGGCTTGTGAGGTGGGGTGAGCTGGCTCCAGCATACACTGAATATTTAAGTGTGAGTGCATGCCATGAGAGGAATTTAATCAGGGCCCAAATTCATTTAGTTTGCTCTTTTAAATTGTCACTTAAATCCTTAATATGGATTGTAGTGAGACAAGGCAAGGGTGAAGGCAGAGGAACAAGTTGGGAAACATTGAAATATTTAGGGTAGCAGGATATGGTTTATGTTGGGTTATGATGGGGAAACAAAGTGCACAGATTTGGATTTTTTAAATGGAGGGAGAGCCATCAGAACTTAATCATGGATTGGATGTGAGAGGTAAGAGAAAGAGAGGAATCAGCCATGAACTATTAGTTTTTGGAGAATTGTGATTCACATCTCTATTATACCAACCAGTGAGTTGGGGAGATTGCAAAGATACTGCATATTCAAAAATTCATATGCATAGCAAGTTTCATTTGTTGATTATTATATTATATATTTTTTATTTTCAAATAGACATAGATACCATATATTATTATTTTAAATATACAATTTATAATTGTAATTAATAAAGTCTCAAGTTATTTAGAAGCATTATTGATCTCAAGTAACTATACCCCTTCCACCAAAAAATATACCAGGCATAACTGGCTTTATAAGTATAGATTTATTTTATTTTTCTTCTTAATTGTAACTGCTATATGACATTATTTTATATATTTATCAACTAATTAATTTATATTCTGTTTCCCATCATAGAATGTACGCTTCCTGAGAGCAGGGACTTAACTTTATTCACTGCTCTATCCCCATTCTTTAGAACACTGCCTGGAAAATAATAAGCCTTCAAAGAGCAATACATTTATGATGAAATACTACTTGGCATTAAAAAGAGATTATATGTACTGATATGGAATAATTTCCACACACACAAAAAGTCAAGATAAAGAACAGTGAATGTAATAAGTAAAACTGAAAAAGGATCAGAAAGATTAGATGGGAGGTAGGTAGGTAAATAGGTAGATAGACAGATAGACAGATAGATAGGAGAGAAATGCTTTTCTATGCACTGAACATATTAATGAGATTATACAAAAAAATCAGTGATTACCTCTGAGAAGAAGACTAAGGAGAGTGGGAAACTTTCTTTTCACTCTATACCTGTATGTACTTTTTAAAAAATTTTCTACAACTTGGCATGTATTGTAAAGAATGAAGTCACTATGGAAACATACTGGCTTTTGTAGTTATGTTTTTAATCAATAATAAATGAAATGAAATAGCTAACATTTGGAAGTCTGCAAATTTTAAATGTTAAAGGTTCAAAGCTGAAATGTACATTCGTGTACACGTATCTTTTATCAAATATGTGAACATGTCTATAGTAAGGGCTTCTGATCATGGAAGGAAATGTAGTTATACTGGCTTATAATTTAATTCATCTTTCATTCATTCATCTACCAGGGAGTGGTAACTATGTAGCTTAAGATAGTTTCATAATTAGTTAGTTCCTCCAGGGGCAGAAATGAAGGCAGCTATCTTATTCAGGATAGCCACACCCAAACAGGAATTTAGAAGATCCTATTCACAAACAAGTCCACACTTTAACTGATAATACATCTTCAAAGGGCCCTGTTTACAAATCAGTTCACAACCACAGGAACGTGGATTAAGATAGAGAATGTCTTTGTGGGGTACATAATTCAATCTACTATAGACTACAAGACCTTTTTTAGCTCCTTGTTTTTTGAAACCTCTGGTCAAATGAATCATACTGTAGGAATATATCAATTTTTCCTTGAATCAACTGATCAATGAGTAACATGGTATATATTTGCTGTTTGCTTTGCCTTCTCTCTCTGCAACATTCATGATGTGACCTAAATTTTTGGCAGATAAACTACATCATCTAAAAGAGATTTATTGGACACAAACTGGAATATCTTCCAAAACCTATCTTGGAGATGCATCTGGACCACAGCAAATTTCTAAAACCATAGTTCTCAAACATGGTTGCCCCTTAGACTAGACTGGCAAAAATGGTAAACAAACAAACAAAAACATCTGCCTGTACCCTATTCGAAGATATTCTGACTTAATTATTCTGGTGTGGGGTCTGGAAACTAAGGATTTGTTCTAGTTCTAGTATTTTGGGGGAATGAAGTAAATCTTCATTTCTTGCCTCTCTACATTCCATTTGCTTTCTTATTACAGGCTGGTTATCTCTGCTTCTGAGTTCACATGGCAGAAAATGGCCCCTGAAACAACAGACTCTGGATAGAAGGGGTGGTCATTTTAGAAAACTATGGATGCTTCTGTAGTAACATACAGATAAAAAAGAGGTATGGTAGATGATCAGTTTTCAGAAAAATTGTACTGGAGCAAGTATTATTTTCTAGGTATAGAGAAATTACCTTGAACGTCTTTCTCTCCTTCCTATGCTGACATGAAAAAGGACATCACAATTCAACTTCTCTGAGTACATTTTCTTACCATATTTTCAATAGAAGTATTTTCACTTTGGTAGGTAAACTGGATTTTTGCTAATGAAATTATTTTCCTTTAAACTGACTACATTCTTTTTATTTTTTTTCATGAATAGACTTGTTTATTTTCCTATGCAGAAATATCCACCACTCAGTGCAAGACATTATGTTCTGGAAAACCTGATGGAGGGGATGTTGAGGGAAGTGGAGTAGTGGAGAACAGGGGATGCAGGAATGTTAGATATTGGTAAGGGGACGTGATTTTCTTTTCTGAACCACCTGATGGAGCATTGCAAGAACAGCAAGGCTTTGCTAAGAGTAGACCTACTGATCTTTGTATACGACTTTCTTATCTTTGTTATTTTGATGCCTCTCAGACTCCAAGTAGAATCGCCTCCTACTGTTAGTTCTTGAAATGAGTTCTTTCTTATTGTCTCCCTATAAACAAAAAAATACTGTGAGTTAATAATAGGGGGAGATAAGAGGTATGGGATATTTTGGGTTCCCTTTTTTTCTTTTTATTTCTTTTTCTAAAGTAATGAAAATGTTCTAAAATTGATCGTGGTGATGAATGCACAATGATGTGTGTTGGTTGATACTGTAAATCATTGATGGTATACTTTGAAGGGTTTGCATGGTGTGTGAATATATATCAGTAAGATTGCCTTAAAAATACATTCAGGTTCGGCTTTTCAAAGCTTCTGAAGTTACAACTTGTCCAATTAGGTAAAGACAAAATCTGGTTCTCTTTGCTACTGTTGGTGCTTTACCCCACTATCTCTGCATTCATCACTCTTAATGGACTTTGTCCAGGGAGGGAGGGTTTTTGCCAGTGTCCTTGACACAATGGTAGAAAATTGAAAAAGTGATCACCTTGGCCTCAATTTGGGCATATGCCAAGCCATGTTAGTAGCAATCAAATTACAGATTAGCACCACCCAATAAGGCCGCAGCTTCTCAAAACAAATGGCTGTTGCTATGAAAAACAATGCATGCTGATAGAAGAACTGCAGCACTTTAAATAAAACTTCAATACACTGAGACCTTGAGAGATTCTGGAACCCCTTGACCAACAAGTCTAATTATACTTTAGGAAAACTAGGAAATTCATCCAATCCCCACACATACCTTTATTTAAGAAGAGTTAACTGGGTTTGAAGCATTTCTGCTTAAAAAGTTAGCTACACATCGTTTCCCACAAGCCAGGGTAGTTATTTTCTTCCTCAACTAAGACCCAAGTTAATGTTGCCCCTGTAAGGAGGCAGTATTAAGTAGCAGATAACACAGACTTTGGGTTTAGACAGTACTAGGCTTGAACTTCAACTCTATTACTGTGTGAAAATGGGAAAATTATGTATCTTTTCAGGATCTCATTACCTGTACTTATATAAAGGGTGATTGTCCGGCGCCGCCCCGCTCGACCCCTGTTCCCCGGCCGGCGAGGGGAGAAACAAGGGATGAGAGAGAGAGAGATGCAGACCACGCAAACTGACCTGGCTGGAAGTCACGACTCGAGCCACACGGCGGTTGCGAGAGCAAGTCTTTTACTGAAGCTAGATAAGCATTCTCTGTTACAGGTTTCCACGCGGGGCAGAGTGCCTCGCGGGAGAGCAGCCTCGATGTGGCCGTCAGGTATGGCTCCTAGTGGGCTGTCTCCCCGAGGTTCGCTTGGGCAAACTCTTAAGTACTCTACTCATAACCAATGATCTAGCGCCGCGCATATGCACTCAATTGGCAGATAGGAATAGTGAGTGTGCACGTCATAAGCGGAAGCAGGATATGGGCGCCATCTTGGCTCATTCGATGGGCGGGGGGACTTTGGAGCAGGTTTACAGCGCATGCGCTATGCCCGTCCCGGGAGACGGCTCTCCACATCTCCCCCTTTATTATTTATATCGACCCAGTGTCCCCAGTGATGAGTGTGCTCCCGTGAACCCAGATGGCTCACAATTTGTTCCGGTGCTTTGGGGAGTCTGGACTAGGTCTCAGCCATTTAGCGGCGGAGCCTCTAGCACCGACCAGAATGCTCACCTCATATGGAGACAGGAGAGTCCGTGAGCTGGAAACAACATGACTCTCCCTGCAGTGCTTTGCCTTGCAACTGGGGGACAAAGGCGGGGGCAGGGATAGCATTAACCAGAGTCGGAGGCGTCACTAGGCGTCCCTATGCATTGGCTAGAGTCAAGTCTGGCCACAACTATGACTCTGCCTTAGGGACCTACCTGAGACAAAAATTATGACTGCTGGCGTCGCCCGTTATACCCGGGACACAGCTGCGCGCTTAGCTACAAACCTCGCTCCCGAGTGCCCCGCCCGAGGCGGCCAGGATGGGGTATGGCCATCAGAATGGTCGCTGTTGGGGGTATCAAAGGTGGAGGACATAGCCATCATAGTGGTAACACGGTACTGCCGCGCTTGAAACAGGCGTTCTAGCAAAGATTTAACAATGACTAATCCCACCAATGGTCCCACCATCAAGAGAATCCAATTAGTCAAATTGGGCCAAGAGAACCAAGAGGTGACTTGGTCCCACAGATTTTTTACAGTCTCGCCCAGTGTGGAAAGGTCGAAACTAACAGGCTTCAATTTCCTAATGTTCTCAAGTCCCTGAAGGTCGGATTTCACTTGGTCGGAGAGATTGGTGAAGTTGGGGAGATAAGTGTCCTTGAGCCACTCGGCGACATCTTGCTGCTCCTCTGTCAAGTTCACCCTAACCGGGGTGACACAAAGCCTCCCGAATAACCATCGGGTATCACACGTCTGCTGGAGAACTCTCCAGAGTCCATCTATTTCTAGTCCAAGTTCATCTATCTCCGCTAGGAGTTTCTGAATGGCCTGGAAATTTAAGTTCAGCATCTGATTGTGGCGGCGTAGCACGTCTCGGGTAAGGTATGCCTCTTGGACGCCTAGACTTAGAGAAGGGGATATTGTTAAGTGAAACAACTTGAGAAACAGGGCCAACCCAGTCGGTTGCCTTGACGGGGAGCCAGACATAACTTGGGCGATACACTAGGATAGCGGGGCGGCGAGGCATCCGGGTCTTTGGAACGGTTGCAGACTGTAGGAGCAAACCCCGGAAGGAAAAGGCACCTTTGAGTCTCATTTTTACTCAAGATCCCTTCACAAGACTGGCGGCTCTTCCCTGTAACGTTAAGAAATTCAAGCAAGACTCCCTTACTTAACTCGCCATTACCAGTTTCACAAGTAGCATTCGCCGCAACTGTGGTGTTGACAACCTTGACAGAGAGGTTAGCAAAAGAGAGGATCAGTGTGTCATTGGTGAGGGGGAAGGACTCGTTGAAGCTTGTGGCAGAAGGCAGGTGGTGGAGACCTAGAGACAGGGTACGAGTGAAAAACACAGGAGAGGCGGGAGACCCAGCAGAGAATGGGGCCAGGGTCGGGGGATGATGCCACAGGCCCCAAAGACCACTCTCCTGCGCTACCACAGTTCCATATTATCGTCTTGTCGGTCGTCGCCATCATCAGCAGGGTCGGAGGCTTGGTCTAATGGTTCAGGTTGTATATTCGTTGGCGTTTCTGACAGCTGTTCCTTGGCTTCTTCAGGTGATGTCACGGTTCTCACCAGTCTTTCCGGAACCCACACTGGTTGACGTCCTGGTTCCTGGGGAAAAACACAAACAGAGCCTCTGGCCCAGCTGAGCACCGGGTCAGGGCCTTTCCACTGTGACGTGGAGGGAGCGATATGGCCCTTAACAGTCTCCCATATAAGGACTAGAATCGGGTCCAAACAGACACCCGTTTGGCGCGCTCGGTCTATATCACGACCAAGTTTCATCCAAGAGGGCAGATTAAGGCTGCCAGAACAAGGAAACCAGGGGGCAAAAGTGGCCACATCATCAAGAAATCGCTGGAGAAAACTTCTCTTAATTGAGATACCCCGCTGTTTCAAAAGGGTCTTTAAGGGGGTTAGTAGGGGTGAACTCCCGGACTGCCCCATGCTTGCAGCCGGCACTGTCTTGTAATCACTCGGAGAGCTCTTCCGAGTCCCCGGGGCTACCTGAACGCCCACGGGCCCTAGTCCTCGTATGGAAAGGGGTGCTTACCTTCTCGCGGTGATCAGTCGCGGAAGTCAAGCCACGGATCCCGGGAGCACGTCTCCGTCGGGTCGAGGGGAACGCGAATGAGTTCCCCGTACGGGCCACCACTTGTCCGGCGCTTTCTCCGCCCCGCCTCGAGTCCTCGGTCGGCCGGCGATGGGGACCAGAGAGATAAGGGGAGAGAGGGTGCGGACAATGTCTTACCCGACGCACTCGTGATCACTCTGGACTCGCAGCAGTGAAGCATGTAGGCTTTTAATGGAACTAGGCAATCATCCTCTTTACAGGTTCCGCCCGGGGCAAGACGCCTCGGGGGAGAGCAGCCTCGATGTGGCCGTCAGGTATGGCTCCTAGTGGGCTGTCTCCCCGAGGTTCGCTTGGGCAAACTCTTAAGTACTCTACTCATAACCAATGATCTAGCGCCGCGCATATGCACTCAATTGGCAGATAGGAATAGTGAGTGTGCACGTCATAAGCGGAAGCAGGATATGGGCGCCATCTTGGCTCATTCGATGGGCGGGGGGGACTTTGGAGCAGGTTTACAGCGCATGCGCTATGCCCGTCCCGGGAGACGGCTCTCCACAGGTGATATGATGCTTTTTCACAAGTTTGTTTTAAAGTTTAGATGAGTTTTTGAATGTGGCCAAGATTTGGCATGGAATTTGCAGAAATTTCATGTATTATTTTCTAGTAAGACTTAGATCTTACAATTCCCACTTTTTCCAATAGGAAGCAGAGGCTTGGAGGGATTAAAACCTCCCAGGATAAGGTGGCCCTAGAGCCACGCAGTTACATGCTTTTCACTGTATTATTACAACTTTAAACAAAGAAAAGCTAAGTGTAAGATCAGTATAGTAAACAAGTCTTAGGAAAACAAATAACTCATATGCAAGTGAATTAATACTGGTGGAAGAGTAGTGTAAACAAGCAACTATGCCATGCAAATTACTTTCATTATATGCTTTAATCCATAAGGCCAAAAAATAACCACTCAGTAATTAAATTAATTCCTCAGGGAAGGAGTGAGTGTCCAGTGGATGTTGGGCAGAATATTTAGTATTGGGGAGACAACCACAGAAAGGCAGAGTCTATGTTTGAGGGGTTCCTGGGTCTCCTCTGAAGCAAGGCATCCTCGCAAGGGCTCAGATTTCAAGTCAGAAGAATTTGTTTTCTTCTTGCCTCTGCTTCCCTCTCACTGAATCTTTGGATAAGTCCTATACTAACGTAATGAACTGGTTCTGGTTTGCCCAGGACTTTCCAATTTTAGCACCAAGTGTCCTCCATCCCAGGACCTTCCTCAGTCCCAGGCAAACTGGATGGGAGTCACCCATAATTACCTTTGAGTTTCAGTCTCCAATTTGCAAAACAACCACGTAATTTACATTAACAGAGTTTTTGCTAGCAATAAATGAGAAAATGATCTTGAAATTGTTTTAAGAACTGCAAAGCATGATAAAATAGAGGTGTTTGATATTTATCGGTGATTACTAATTGCTACACATCATGTTAAGTGGATCACATTCATTACTTCGTTTTGTTTTCCCAGGACCGCTAGGAAGTACACTTTCTTCTCACACCCAATTTACAAGTGTATAAATGGAAGAACAGAGGTTAATAACCTGCCCAAGACCACAAGGCTGTTCCATGGTAGAGCTAGGATCTCAAGACAGGCTGTCTTGATACAGAGCCCAAGCATTAAATCAGAATACTCTCCATTATATGTTTTCTACATTGGCTGTGAATTAGAACCACCTGGGGAGATTATAACAAATACTAATGTAAAGGCCACAGATCAATTAAATCAGAATCAACAGAGGAGGGACTCAGGCACTAGAATTTTTTAAAAAGTTACCCAGGTAGTTCTTATGTGAAGCTAGGGTTCAGAACCACTGCTCTCTCTTCCATATATGTGTGTGTGTGTGTGTGTATATATATATATATTTACAGTATCTAACAGGTGTTAAAAATATTAAGGCCTGTGGATTCTGCTATCTGTGTTATCTTGATCAAGTCACTTCTCTTGGACTTAGTGTTCTTGTCTATGCACTGGAGAAAATAATACCTTCTTTGTCCTCCCAATCACATTGTGAGATTCAAATAAGATAAAGCACATTTTAAAATTCAGCATTATACTTTCCACAACTAAAACTGCAGGAGTGCTAGTGAGTTTTCCACGAGTGAAATGAGAATGCAGCCTTGAGTCCCAGAAGTAAGGGGAGCAGTGGAGACAGCAGGATACTCCAATGGGATTTGTAGCGCTTTGTTTCATGTCTTTCTGGTTAGAAGACTGATGTTGGCCCTGAGCAAGGGAGCCTGGGTAGGTTTATATTGTTTTATCTTCAGTGTCAGCTAAGAAATAGTTCATCTTGGGTGAGAAATGCTTTCAAAACAGCATTTCATTTAATAATTTCAATCCATCTAAGTTGTGCTCAGACTTTAGCTTAAGGACATTAGTTGGCTAATCCAAATGTTGTCACTTATTATGGCGGAAATCAGAAGCAAGATTTAATAACTTCATTCAAGGAAAGACAAGAGGTAATGTCAGGATAATGGAAATTTTCTGGCTGAGTTTTTGACCATAAACATAATTACTAAAGTAGGATAGAAATATATGTGAAAATATTAGGGAATCTGCTTAACTAAACAATTAAATAAGCCAGCTTCTGGTTAAGTTTAGAACTTCATAATTCTTAATTCCAGATCCAAATGTAGCCATAATTTCTAAGAACCAATTATGCAAGTCATATGGGTATATTTTAGTAATTGAAACTTGCCTATTATGTGATGATAGAGTTGATCACAAATGTTTTCTGATTTGAGAAGTCACAAAGTATAAATAAGGTATTTTTATAGGTATTACGTAGATAATACCTGATAAAAGGTATTATCTAAAATACATGTGCAATGACTCTCCTCTTTCCTAATATATGTACATATAGGTACTTTTTAGCAGAGTTCTTAAAATTTTATTATCAGCCCTGGCCATTATTTAACTTACAAAACTAAAAAAATGTATTTTCTTTACAGTTTGTAAAAAACTATTTTACTTCTTAATGAACAAGACATGAATTACCATATAGTCCAAACATTTTTGTTTATATATCTTTAATTGAATTACTAACCCTGTCTATTTTTCCAAAGCCTATTAGCAAATAAGTAGTTTGACAAAACTCTCATGATGAAATTAAAATGATGAATTAAAAATCTACCATTTAAGATTTTTTTTGAATTAAGAGTTAATGATCATATAAACTCCTTTTGACTTAACATCTTCTTTAAACCTTATCAAGTCCAATTTATAGATAAGTAAACAAAATGTGAAAAGTTAAATAATGAATTCATCAGTTGAATGATGTTGAAATTTGTTCATGAATATTGCAAGGATTCAATTCCAGATTCTCTGACTCTAAATCCAATACATTTTTTTTTTAATTTTAATTTTTATTGAGATTGTTCACATACCATACGATTATCCAAAGATCCAAAGTATACAATCAATTGCCCCTGGTACCCTCATACATCTGTGCATCCATCACCATAATCAATTTTTGTTCAATTTTTAGAACCTTTTCATTCATTACTCCAGACAAGAAATAAAGACAAAGAAGCAAAAACTCAAATCCTCCCATATTCCTAACCACCCCCTCCATCGTTGACTTGCAGTATTGGTATAGTACATTTGCTATTGTTTATGGAAGAACACTGAGATACTACTAACTGTGATACATAGTTTGCCATAGGTATAAATTTTTCCCTATATGCCCTTCTATTATTAACTTCTAGTTATATTGTCATACATTTGTTCTGGTTCATGGAAGAGTTTTCTAATATTTGTACAGTTAATCATGGACATTGCCCACCATAGGATTCAGTTTTATACATTCCCACCTTTTGATGTCCAACTTTCCTTCTGGTGACATATATGACTCTGAGCTTCCGCGTCCCACCTCATTCATGTACCATTCAGCACTGTCAGTTATTCTCGCAATGTGCTACCATCACCTCTGTTCATTTCCAAACATTTAAATTCATCCTAGTTGAACATTCTGCTCATACTAAGCAACCACTCCCCATTCTTTAGCCTCATTCCATATTTTGGTAACTTACATTTCATGTCTATCAGTTTACATATTATAAATAGTTCCTATCAGTGAGACTTTGCAATATTTGTCTTATGTGTCTGGCTTATTTCACTCAGTATATTTCCATCAAGATTTTGTCATCAACCCATTTTTTTTTTTAAGATGGTTTTGTTCACATGCCATACATTCCATCCTAAGTAAACAATCGATGGTTCCCTGTATAGTCATATATTTAAGTGTTCACCACCCTCACCACTATCTGTATAAGGGCATCTACATTTCTTCTGCAAAGCAGGAGGAAGAGTCAAAGAAGGTAGAGAGGCAAAAGAAAAAGAAAAAAGAAAGAGGGAAAAAAAAAAACATGGCAGCTAGGAAGCAGCAAAAGGAAAGATAACCTTAAATCAAAGTAGAATAAAGAGTCAGACAACACCATCAACGTCAAGTGTCTCACACCCCTCCCCTATCCCCCCTTCTTATCTGCATTTACCTTGGTATATCACCTTTGTTACATTAAAGGGAGCATAATACAATGATTCTGTTAATCATAGTCTCTAATTTATGTTGATTGCATCCCTCCCCCAATGCCTCCCCATTTTTAGCACTTTGCAAGGTTGACATTCACTTGTTGCCCTTCGTGAAAGAATGTATTTGTACATTTTATCAAAATTGTTTAACACTCTAGGTTTCATCGAGTTACATAGTCCTGGTCTTTCTCTTTCCTCCTTTCTTCTGGTGTCCCACATGCTCCCAACCCTCCTTTCTCAACCATATTCATAGTTATCTTTGTTCTTACTTTGTACTTACATTGCTGTGCTACCATCACCCAAGACTGTGTTCCAAACCTGTCACTCCTGTCTTCTCCTATCACTCTGTAGTTCTCCCTTTAGTATTTCCTGCAGGGTGGGTGTCTTGTTCACAAAGTCTCTCATTCTCTGTGTTCTAGTTTGCTAATGCTGCCAGAATGCAAAACACCAGAAATGGATTGGCTTTTATAAAAAGGGGGTTTATTTGGCTACACAGTTACAGTCTTAAGGCCATAAAGTGTCCAAGGTAAAACATCAACAATCGGGTACCTTCACTGGAGGATGGCCAATGGTGTCCAGAAAACCTCTGTTAGCTGGGAAGGCACGTGGCTGGCGTCTGCTCCAAAGTTCTGGTTGCAAAATGGCTTTCTCCCAGGACGTTCCTCTCGCAAGCTTGCTCCCCTTCAAAATGTCACTCACAGCTGCACTGAGTTCCTTCTCTTTGAGTCAGCTCATTTATATGACTCCACTGATCAAGGCCCACCCTGAATGGGTGGGGCCATGCCTCCATGGGAATATCTCATCAGAGTCATCACCCACAGCTGGGTGGGGCACATTCCAAGCAAATCTAATCACCACTAAAACGTCTGCCCCACAAGACTACATCAAAGATAATGGCATTTGGGGGACACAATACATTCAAACTGGCACATTCCACCTCCTCGACCCCAAAATGACATCATCTTTCCAAATAAAAAATACATTCATTCCATCACAATATCACAACAGTAACAAAAGTTAAGTACAAGATCCTATCAAAATCAATTACAGGCGTGGTGGGTCCTAAGGCATAATTCTCCTTTAGCTTTGGATCTGTGGACTTAGAACAAGTTATATGCTTCCAATATACAAAGGAGGGACATTCATAGGATAAACATTCCCATTGCCATAAGGAAAACCTGAAAGAAAAACAGGGTTCACAGGACCAAAACAGATCCTAAAACCTGCAGGACAAACTCCATTAGATTTCAAAGTCTGAGAGTCATTAACAGAACAATGTTGCATCCTTGGGGTTTGAGAGTGCGGGAGTCTAACCCTTTCTAAGGGCCTTTGCGGCAGCCCTTTCCTCTCCAAACTCTTGGGTGAGTGCTCCAACATATCCACACATTGGGGAGAACACCTTCTTGGCCCTACCCTCCTCAAATAATGGAGCAGCTCCCAGATTCCCTTCCATCTCTGGGGCACATGCTTAACCCCTTCAGAACAGTGTGGTGCCAGCCAGGCTCTCCCCAATTCCCTGGGAATGTGCTCCACCCTCTTTGGGACCTGGGATGGCAAAACTCTTCCAGAGAATTGAGGTGGAATGCCCACCCTCGACCTCCAGGGCAAACTCACCCTTTCCATGCATGTGGGCAGCTCCACTCTCCCAGCCCAAGGCCTCTTGACTCCAGACCTCAACCTCCATGGCTCTGTCTTTGAAGAAATTTTTCCTTCAATTTGTTCCTTGTCTTTCTCCTCCAGTCCCGACTGGCAGCGGCTCTGTCTGTAAAGATCTCGCAAAAATTCTGTTGGCTTTGCATGAAGCACACAGAGGTCAAAGCCGTCAGGCAATAAGACTTTCCACAAATCCTTTCTGCTTAACTCCTTTTCCAATCTTGGCTTGTACTGAAATGGCAGCTTGTACTGAAATGGTGGCTGGGTTCCATGTTTGGTTACATCCTCATGTTGGGCTGTAGCTTCTGGGATTCCATCCCCTGGAAGCCCATAATTTTCCAAGCCATCAGCTTCTGGTTTCTTTGAACCCAAGAGTTCAGTTCTAACTTTATCTCTCTCCACTCGCATTTTACTATAAGCTGCAAGAAGCCAGGGTACATCCTCCACATGTAGTCTGGAGACCTCCTCAGCTAAGTATTCCAGGTTGTCACTTTCAAATTCTTCCTTCCATCTGACACCAGGACTCAATTTTGCCAAATTCTCTGTCACTTTAAAACAAAGATTGCCTTTCTTCCAGTTTGCAACAACACATTCATCATTTCTGCTCAAGTCCTCATCAGAAGTATCTTTAGAGTCCATATTTCCATAAACAGACTCTTTAAAGCAGTTATGGCCTTTTCTATCAAGCTCCTCACAATTCTTCCAGAATCTTCCCCTTATCCACTTAAAAAGGCATTCCAACATGTTTGGTATTTGCAAACTCAGCAGCAAAAGCGCCCCACTTCTCTGGTACCAAAATCTGTTCTAGTTTGCTAGTGCTGCCAGAATGCAAAACACCAGAAATGGATTGGCTTTTATAAAAAGGGGGTTTATTTGGCTACAAATTATAATCTTAAGGCCATAAAGTGTCCAAGGTAACACATTAGTAATCGGGTACCTTCACTGGAGGATGGCCAATGGTGTCCGGAAAACCTCTGTTAGCTGGGAAGGCACGTGGCTGGCGTCTGCTCCAAAGTTCTGGTTTCAAAATGGCTTTCTCCCAGGACGTTCCTCTCTAGCAAGCTTGCTTCTCTTCAAAATGTCACTCACAGCTGCACTGAGTTCCTTCTCTTTGAGTCAGCTCATTTATATGACTCCACTGATCAAGGCCCACCCTGAATGGGTGGGGCCATGCCTCCATGGGAATATCTCATCAGAGTCATCACCCACAGCTGGGTAGGGCACATTCCAAGCAAATCTAATCAGCACCAAAATGTCTGCCCCACAAGACTACATCAAAGATAATGGCGTTTGGAGGACATAATACATTCAAACTGGCACAGTCTGTTCGTTGGAAAATATTTTGAGCTCTCCCTCATATTTGAAGGACAGTTTTTCTGGATATAGGATTCCTGGTTGGCAGTTTTTCTCTTTCAGTATCTTAAATATATCACTCCATTTCCTTCTTGCCTCCATGGTTTCTGCTGAGAGATCCACACATAGTCTTATTAAGCTTCCTTTGTATATGATGGATTGTTTTTCTCTTGCTGCTTTCAGGATTCTCTTTTTATCTTTGATGTTTGATAATCTGATTATTAAGTGTTTTGGCATAGGCCTATTCAGATCTATCCTGTTTAGAATACGTTGCACTTTTTGATCTGTAATTTTATGTCTTTCATAAGCGATGGGAAATTTTCATTGATTATTTCCTCTATTATTGCTTCTGTCCCTTTTCCCTTCTCTTCTCCTTCAGGGACACCAGTGATACATACATTCTTGTATTTTGTTTTGTCCTTAAGTTCCTGGAGACGTTGCTCATATTTTTCCATTCTTTTCTCCATTTTTTTTGCTCCTTTGCATGTAGGCTTTCAGATGTTTTATTCTCCAGTTCCTGAGTGCTTTCTTCTGCCTCTTGAAATCTGCTGTTGTATGTTTCCATTGTGCCTTTCATCTCTTGTGTTGTGCCTTTCATTTCCATAGGTTCTGCCAGTTGTTTTTTTGAACTTTCCGTTTCTGCTTTATGTATGCCCAGTGTTTTCTTTTTAGCCTTTATCTCTTTTGCCATGTCTTCCCTAAGCTTTTTGAATTGATGTAGCATTAGTTGTTTAAATTTCTGTATCTCAGTTGAAGTGTAAGTGTGTTCCTTTGAATGGGCCATAGCTTCATTTTTCTTAGTGTAGATTGTAGTTTGCTGTTGTCTAGACATCTGACCTCCTAGGCCACCCCAATCAGGTTTTCCCAGATGAAAACAAGTTCAGGTCACAGAAGGAGGAAATATTCAGTATCCAGTTTCCCTGATGGTGTGTCTTAGAGGATTGACACACCCTGTGCTTTTCTGCCCAGCAGGTGGCACCTGTCAGCCTGTCACAGGCTGGTGTAAGGGGGTGTTGCCTGCAGCTCTCCTCCCCCAGGCTCTGGAGTCTGGTTCTGAATATAAGATGGGTAGTAGAGCTGGGCCCCTCCTCTTTCCTCTTGGGAAGCTATGCCCCCTAGAGAGAGATCATTTGCATATAAATAGATTCTTTGTTTCTCTGACTCTGCTACCTCCACCCTTGTCTGGGTCAGAGTGCTATGATTTTAAAATGGCTGAAGCTTTCTTTACTGCAAAGCACTGTGAGCTAAAAATGGCTGAGGCTTTCTCCACTGAGCCACCCAGGTTGACAGAGAGGGAAAGGGACAGAAAGCTCCCAGATTCACCCATTGGCCAGAGATAGCACCTGATCCTCTGGGCTCCCTGTCCTGAGACAGATATGTCCCTTGACTCTCCCAAGGTCAGTCGTCACCAAAAGCCTCTGTCTGTTGGGGATTAGCAGTCTGTATTGAGTGGTTACTATTAAAACCCCAGTTGGATCTGGGCTGAGGTACACTCGCTTGTTCAGAGAGTTCTGCTCTCTAGCACCGAGAGGCTTTTGTGAGGGAGGAGCTCTCAGCTCTTGGTGTGGGTCCACTGTTTTTACTTACAGATTTTATGCTGTGATCTTGGGCATTCCTCCCAATTCAGGTTGGTGTATGATGAGTGGACAGTCACGTTTGTCTCCCCACAGTTATTTCAGGTTATTTACTAATTTTTCTGCCATTTATGAATTGTTCCAGGGGGGAGTAACTGGCTCCCACAACTCTCTATACTGCCATCTTAGCTCTTCCCTAAATCCAATATATTTTTAACTACAAAATGTGACCTTCATTAAAAGCAAAACTGAGAACAAAACTAATTAAGTATTGAAATGCGAACAGTTCTTGCATAGTAAACAAAGAATCAAATAAAAAATCTAAATAAGTCAGTCAACCCCATGCTCAGAATTATCCATCTCATGTGACTACCAAAGAAATTGATACCAACATGATTTACATTAGTAGGTAAACTGTGCCCTAGCAAGGAAGGTAAAGTGGTTCTATTATACTCTGCAATGATGGGAATGTATGGGGAATATCATGTTTAGTTCTTAGGGTCTCATTTCAAATAAACTTTTAGAAAATAAAGTGTCTTTAAGAATAGCCATCAGCATTAGAAACCATCTGAAAATGACTTCATTTGGAAAACAGCTAAAACTGGGGATATTTTGCCTTAAAAAAGGAAGACTTAGGGTGGGGCAATTTGTTGTCTTGAAGCATTTGAAGAGCTATCTTTTAGAAGTGTTTTTGCATCTCAGTGCAATAGAAATGAAAGCAATGAATAGAATTTTCAGGGTTGGGGAGAAAACAACAGGTTTTCATTTAATATAAGGTTATCACTTTCTAATCATTACAGTTATTCGAAAGCTTTAACAGGCTACCTGGTGCACAGTCACAAAAAGCTGCATGTCAAGTACATGCACAGGGACTCAAGAGCTGCATGGTCCCTGCCTAGCCCTTAGCAGTTTAATCTGAGAAGGGAATATCAGAGAGGTTTACTTCTTATTGCAAGTAATAACATCCAACATTTAACCATGGACACAGCTTGTTTACAAACACTGATTTTAATGATAATCATCATATTAAACTGTACCAACCAAGGTGGTTCACATTTGTGAGGCTGAAGGCGGTGCATTCACTGTCTTGTTCTTTCTCACTCTCTTTTCTGAGAAATTCAAATGTAAATAATACATTTCACATTTAAAAATGCCCTCTGGTGTTCAAGAGACAGACTGAAAGGCTGAGGTTCAAAAGTGACTTCAATTTAGAAGCTGTACCTTTAAGGGAGAGAGTGCACTGGAGCTAAAAATGTAATTCTTGGCCTGTAGCACCCTGGTTGAGGGAAGAACAGACAGCTGTGCCTGCAGGCACTAGTTTCTATGTTGGAAGTTGTAAGCAAGTCTAGAACTGCTCTGCTCCTCTGTCTAAACATATTAACTGGAACTGAAGATTTTGACACAGTTTTACATCTTGCAAATGCTGTGTATTGTTCAGGTTTAGAAAATTCCACAGGGTAGTTTTGAAAATATTAAGTAGACATTAGGTTCCCTGAATTTGGAGTCAGACAAGGCTATCTCTGACACTTGAATTTGTGTGTCTATATATGGATATATATTTCCTTCTGTGTAAAAGGAAAATATCAATAATGCTTACCTCACTTGGTTGTTGTGAGGATTATGATAATGATAAGTATAAAGGATTTAGCATAGTACAGAATAACAAGTTCTGAAAAGATAGTTTTTGTTTTTGATTGTATTTTTGCTGCTTGTTTCAAGCAAGCATGATTTCATAATCATGGATAGCTCTGTGACAAGCCCATCCACAGTTTTTTTGTACACAGCCAAGGCTTTTTGGATTGTTCATTTGCCAACAATTTATTAATGTCTACTATAAAGTACAGTCTGTTGAACAATAGCTATTGTACAGAGTTCATTGTAAAATAGATCAAATAAACAATTTTAGTAAATGCTATATGTTGGGATAGAGAAATAGCTCCATTTTTCAGTTGTGACTATTTTTGTCTCTCTGGGATGTGGGAATGTGGGAATAAAGAGAACTTTGTGGAATAGGATCAAGATAAATACAGTTATGGATTCCAACCCCTGTATCTGTTCCTCCTGAATCAAATGCATGCTGTGGCCCACAGGTAGCCGTGTGTACAAGTGAGGTGGTGGGTTCCACAGTGTTGGTGGCATGGAGATGATACAGAGTCATGCACTCTCGGGCTGGATGAATCCATGGAGACCAGGGACCACAGAATAAAGCCAAGAAGAAACTGAAGCATGCACAAATCTTTCCTGCCCTATGTACTGTACAGGAGAATAATAGTAACTTGGGCATCAAGAGACTTTCTCCAACTGCCCAAGAAAAGAATGGGTGACTTGCTCATTTTTTTTTTTTTTTCCTACCAAAGTAGAAGCCAGAGAACTTACAATGACTGACATGACCTGGCAGCTCTGACTTCATCTCTTAATCATCTCTCAATCTCCTGTGTTTTCTCCAGCCATGCTGGCCCCTTTCTGTTTCTGAACATCAGAGTCATCCTCTCACATCAGGACATGTAATTGCTGCTCCCTCTGTCTTTCTCAAATAATATGTAATTCACTTATTTTAAATTATAGCAATGAATGTACTTATTAAATTTAGTTTCTGCCTTCCCAAGGAAACTCTCTATCAGCCCTAGAACAGGAAAGAGTAAAAGATGGTTTGTGCACAATAGAGACAAATTTGGAATTTAGGAATAAAATTAACAAAACATGGATAGGGCCTTCATGAAAGACACTGAAACTTTTTTATGCATTTTTAATTGTGAATATTAACATATATACATAACAATGATAACTTTCAAAGTCTGATTTAACAAGTAGTTAGCGAGTTTCAAAGAATGTTAGGGGTTACAGTTCCACAATTTCAGTTATTTCCATTATTGTAAAATATAACATATATACAGAAAGGTGTTAACTTTCAAAGTACAGCTCAACAAGCAATTATAAAGGGAATTTCAGAAAATGTTATGAGTCACAGTTCCACAGTTCCAGCTCTTTCCTTATTGTGAAATACAGGATATTTACAGAAAGGTGATAACTTTCACAGCACAATTCAATGAATAGCTATAGAGCAAATTTCAAAGGATGTTATAGGGTTTAGTTCCACCATTTCAGTTATTTCCTTCTAGCTATTCTAATACCCTAGCATCTAAAAATAAGTGTATACATATTTGTATAAAGTTTCAGTATTTGTAATCTTTTGTTAAATTCTATCTTTTCTATTGCTACCCCTTCCTCTCATTTAATCACTGTCTTGATCTTCAGAGGTGTGTAGGCAGTGATCACCCTATCTTGTTCATATTGAAAGGGGGTGTCAACAAAATGGGAAAGGGGGCTGCATCTGATTTTTTTTCTTAAAGAGGGTGCTGCTTTTGGGTTTTAGGACTTATCTGGCATAGGAACACTCCGGTGGATTTAAGTTTTTGAGAGATAAAACTTAGCAAGTGAATCTTTTATAGAATCTCAGGTAGGGACCTAGGTATTTTGGAACTACTATTGGTAAAGGCATGGCATACTGTGGCCATTTGGGATGTCTAGCTGGAACTTGCATAAGAGAAACCTCCAGGATAACTTCTTGATTCTATTTGAGATCTTTTTGCCACTGTGACCTTATTTTGTTACATTTCTTTTCCCCCTTTTGGTCAAGCAGGCATTTTCAATCCCTCAATGCCAGGGCCAGGCTCATTCCTGGGAGCTGAGGACACTGAAATTTTAAGGAATGTCATAAAATATAGGAAATGGAAACAATGCTTTTGGATGAGAAGACACAAGATAAAATTACTGATATATCCATAATTGATATATTACTTTAATACATTAAAAATCCTAACTTTTAGGAACTTCTGGGAAAGATGGTGTAGTAGGGAGCTCTAGGACTCAGTATGTCTTCCAGAGCAGCTGATAAACAGCCTGGAACTATCAGAAACAACTCTTCTGGGTTCTGGCGGGGCCAAAATCACACTGTACAGCATCCAGGGAAGAGTGGGAGGAATAGACTGATAAACTGTGGTGAAGAACTGTGAGTAGCTCACTCCTTGGCAGCAGCTGGTGCCCATCCTTCACTTTCATGGCAGTCTGCCTTGGGATCCAGTCTCTGGCTGGCTGCTGCTGTCAGGGACATAAAAGTCCTCTTTCTCAAGAACAAGGCAGGGGGATGGGGCAGGGCAAGACTGAGCACTGATCATGGCTTTTGAATAGCCAACTTGGAGCCCTGGGTCCTGGCTCTGAGCTATGGTTTCAACCTGTCCCAGGCAAAAGCAGCTGGCAGTTGCTGTTTCAAACCTTCTTTGGACAGGGGCAGAGTTGGTGGAAACTTAAGACACAGTAACTTCTTAGAATGATGGGGATAAGTAGAAAAATGGGGACAAAAATTAAATGGATAATAGGGGCTATGGGGTGGATGGAATGTTTTGTGTGTTCTTTTTTACTTAAATTTTTATCCTTATTTTTATGTCTTTTGGAGTAATGAAATGTTGAAACATTGATTATGGTGATGAATGCACAATTACATGATGGTACTGTGAATAATTGATTACACTTTGGATAATTGTATGTATGTGAATATATCTCAGTAAAATTGAATTTAAAAAGTGAATGCCTAAGAATAGTTGAGAAAATTTTTGGAAATGTAATTTCAAGCATAGCTAACAGTAATAGGGCTAGTGAACATTTTTTATAATGATTCAGTACAAAAAGTGATTTTCCAATCTGTGTCCATTAGCTTTCAAAATCTGATTTCTTTCTTAGCAGTTCAGTGCTCTAGACTCACATTCATATGACAATTGTTAAAATATATTTTGCTAATATATTTTCTATTCTTTTCTTGTTCAACCCTCATACTGCATTTCTTATCATCATAATTATACTGTGACAAGTTTTAAGTTGTAGGGATACAGGATTCTCAGAAATAGATTTGTCTATAGACTCTAAAACCGAACAATGCAAAATAAGAGTACTTAGAAAGTAATTCTGATTATTTCCAGTAAATATGGACAATTTGGTGCTTTCAATATTTGTATATATTTTTTCCTGATTAAGTGTAGGTTGCCTGAGGTTTTAGTGCCTTCTGAGTTAATGTTACAAAGAAAGGAACTCTGTCTATGCCCCATTTATTGTATGTAGTTAGATGGTTTCCTTCAGTTTCCCTAGTCGGTCAAGTCTTGGTTTGTTCATAATGAAGATGCTCTCAATATATTTTCCTGATTGTGAAAATGATGCATACTGTGACAATTCAAACAGCACAGGAGAGAAGGAATTGGTCTGATCCACTTTCTCTGCCAAGTGAAAGCACACATGATCACAAACACAGACATGCATTGCAGAAGAAGAGAAAGCACAATTCATTATTCATTTCAGGATCATAGTTATTAAGTAGAAAATATACGGGGCTGATCTTAGGACGTATGGAAGTTGGATATAGCATCCTGGTTGGGTTGATTCAGTTTCAATTAACCATCCAGCTGAGGGACACACTGTGCCAAACTCTGGCCCCTGGGCATATGGATGTTTCCTTTGTGGATTGAGAATATTCACCAGGCACTGCCTTCCTCTTATTTTCCTTCTCTTTTTGTCCTGGAATCACCTCTGTCCTTTCCATTTCTATCCCTTTGAAATATCTACCTCTGACAGCTTCAACTTCTTTCTTTTTTCTGTATTCTCCCCTTTAGTCAAAACTTAGGCTTATTTTTCCCATCCAAAAAAAAAAAAAAAAACCAAAAACAAAACAAAAAAAAACAAACCCATCTACTGTCTCCACTGCTCTCTCTACTCACCATCCAGTCTCTTTCTCCTCTTCTCAACTGAAAAGTATAGTTTGTTATTGCCAATTTCCACTATCTTACCTCCCACTCATTCCTCAACTCCATGCAATCTGGCTTTCTTTCCTAATACTCCACATGGAAGTGATTCTGGCTTAGTTCATGAACTCTGTATTTACAAATGCAGTGGAAACAATTCAGTATTATTTACTGACCTTCCATGGCTCTCTGCTCCATAATATCACACTCTCCTACTTCTCATTCTTTTGAAAGTATTTGTCTGCTTCTTTGAGGGCTTAACTTTTCCACACAACCCTTGAATGTCGATGCACCCTTGGCATACCCCTATTTGATAATATTATCTCCTTTAATGTTTTCAATGATTACCCATATGTTCAAAATTTCCAAACCGTTAGTTCCTACACAGATCTCTGCCCTGAGCTATAAATCTCACCTACCCAGCTGTCTATTGGACAGTCCCCTCTGGGTATCATTATAGCATCTCAAATTCAACAGGTTCAAAACAAAATGATTTTTACTCCAGATGGCTCTTGTATGTTCTGTCTTGATTGGTTATACTCTGATCCACCTAGCCAGAAACTGGAAGTCTTCCTTAATGTACTCCAACTCTAACTAACCTGCTTCTAATCAATGGCTTTATGCCACATTGTATAGCTATTGCTTCCCCAATACTTCTCAGTTTCCCTCTTTTTCTTCCTTAATACTCCTAAGATATTTCAAACTGTTTCCATCCTCTACACAATCACATTGATGTAACCGAAATACCATCCAACCACAGTAGTCCCCCGTTTAAATCCTTCAGTGCCTCAAGGACACATGCAGAATAGAGCCCATTCACAGGCCCTCTGCCTGTGCCTGCAGCCTCCTGACACTTCTTAACAATGTGCTTCATCAGAACCCAGCTGCTTGCAAACTCCGAACACCATGCTGTTTGTCACATCCATTCTTTTACTCATGTCGTCTCCTTCTTCTGGAACCTCCTTACATACAACTCCCATTCTTACCCTTTACCTGTGTTACTCCTATTTAAGACTTGATTCAGACGTTACTTCCAATGTGGTTCTAACTCCTCTTCCTTGCTAGTTTTCCTTAACCTCCTTGGGGGTAAATACCTGTTCTATGGGTTCACAGATCCTCTTCCTACCATCATCCTTGCATACAGTGTTACAATTAGCTTGGCGGGTTTATGTGTCTGTTTTTCCAACAGGCTCTGAGCTCCATGAGGGAAAAGACTGTGTCCATGCTGGCACCTTTATAGCCCCAAGTTCTTAGTAGATTGTCTGGCTCATGATGCATTCAATAAACATTTCTTGAATGGACAAATGCATCTCCTGCATCATGTCTTTTACTAGAAGTCTTGAATAGTCAACTAGTGAGTGCCAAACAAATGGAAAAATATCCAGGCACCGTGGCTAACGACATATTGTTTGTTTCATTTCTCTGAATTTCTCCTCTTTTTAATTATATTAAAACACAAGAACATTTAAAAATGCATTCTGAGAACTAACAATACACTGAATACATCTTTGTTAATTTAAATGTTTCAATGTCATTTGGTGTGGTAAGTTTTTTCTCCTTTACTGCAGTAAACAGCCAAAGAGAAGGTTAAGTCACTGCTTTATTTAACCATGTTTAGACTGTCTTATTCTTTTCCTTTGCAAAGATCTTCAACAAAATTGGAATGTTATTGGACATAGGAACAAGTATGATATATATTATTGCATCTGCCATAAATTAGACCATGAGTCTCAGCCATGAGCTGTACATGGGACAATAATATCCATTACATGTTTATTTTCCTTTTGAGTATTTATTTATGTTCTGCTAGGCCTGAGCTAAGTCAAAAATGATTATAAATGATTTGCTCAGGTAAGTCAAGAGATGACTGAGCTTCATCCTGGTAAGAAAAAAATGGACACATATCGTCAAGCTACAACATATATGGGTTAAAAATAAGTGTAAAACAAGAACATTTCCTAGGTAATGATTTACATGAAATATTTATGTGAATTGTGATTGAATTAATAAAAATGACTTTTTGGATGTATCTTTTATATTCCTGGACTTCAAATATCTCAAAATGGAAAATGAATTCCTTACTTTCAGATCAAGAAAACTAGTATAATCTAACTTCTCCTCTTAGATCTATAATGTCTTGGTCTCACAATTTGTGACTATGCTCGTAGCCATGGCTGGAAGATGTTATTTCACTTACAGTTCTATATATTTAGTAGAGATTTTGTATTAACAACTAAGGATCTTTGGTGTACTATTCTACCACGTTTTCTCTTCTTGATCTTTTATCTGTCCAAATAATATGTTTTGAAAAAAAATTCACATTCCACAAAATTCATCCTTTCAAAGTGTACAATTGCGTAGGCTTTGTATATCCAAAGAGTTGTGCAACTCTCACCACTGAGCAATAATAATGAGCTCAAAACATGCAATAGTCTGGTTGGCGTCCCAATCCCTCCCTACTCATATGCTCTTGGACTGCTAACTCTTAAATTCCATCCCCATCTGTTTCTTGACTTTTGATCCTTTTTCTCATTTAACACTTGCTCCTGCCCTGGCGACTTTTGTATCTTGTCTTTCTGGTTTCTGACAGCCTTTTAAAAGACTCTGACTTGGTCTTGTTTGCCAGCTCCCTCATTTTGGTTACCTCCTGCTTTTGTTGTCCTTTAAGAACCTCACCATGGATACAGCCCACCCCAGACATCGCATAAGAGGGTCATTCAAGCATTTGCTTCTGATTTTTTGTTCCTGGGGCTTAGTGCTTGATGAAATTGTGGCAACATGGATGAGCTCAGAGTCCCCCTTTTATACATAGTTCATGAAACAGGAGGTAAAGGGAAAATGTAGATTTTGTTTAGGAGAAATTTAGGGAATTGGGAATTGCTGCAAAGCCAGGCACATAAAGATATGAGGTACACTCTAATGAGATAGAGATGACTTGCCTGTGGCTCCTACTTTTACATCGGGTCCCTTCACGGCTGCACATGGATACATACTGGGGATTCTTAGCACAGGATGAATGACTTCCCAGATAATATATTGGAAATAGGGAGTGGTGAGAGAGAATTTGTAACTGTCACTTTGATGAGGGCATTGCTGCTTTGAGAAGGGGCCAGGGATGCTATACTTACTACAACATGTGGGGCAATCCTTCACAAAGAAGTTTGTTTCTTGGTATTCTGCATGACTTTGAATGCCTAATGGGAGTAAAGGGGACGTGAAAAGTTATCTGTCATAAAGTATTCATTGACTCTGATAGGTTGAGAACAATTGGCTTATGCCATCAGCTAGATTTCTGCTGTCTTTGGCCTTATACTCTGCCCCAGTCAGTCGCTTGGGCCACAGCCCTACACTGCCCTCCTGAGGATGCCCTGCACACCAACCTAACCTCTGATGTGGAGATCCTTCTCTTGGCTTTCCTCAGGATAAACTCATTATGTCGCCCAGGAACAGCTGTGATTTTGCAGCTCTCTCAACATTGGGAAATGGTTCCTGAGCCAGTGTGTGAGTTTAAGTACAGCTAGAAGGTAAAAGTATGGAGTCTGGACTCAGATCATGACTTTTGAGCCCAGATCCATAACTTACCAACAGAGTAACCTTGAAGAAGCCACCAAATTCTTTCTGCTTCAAGTTCTTTCTCTCTAAAAAGGAAATAATTGTAGAACCTGTCCTAGTGGTTTGTTGTAGGATTAAATGTGTTAATAAATGTAAAGTGCTTGCTAGGAGATCCGAGAGAGAGTAAGTAATATATTAAGTATTTTCATTCCAAAGCCTAAATCATTGATGGCATGTTAGAATAGGAGGGACAAATGCCTCATCAATGCTGATGAGTAGATTAGCAACAGAAAAAAAACAGAACAGATCTTGTTTAGATCAGTTTCCTCATTGAAATGTGACCATGTAAATAAAAACTTCCATTGTTTGACAAGTGTTTTCCACTTGATACACCTGACTTTTATGTTTCTCACTTTTAAATGAGATTAATAATACCCGTCCCTGTTATCTCACAGTGACTTAAGGTTGATCTTGCAAAGACATTCAAGCATCACATTATGTAGAGGGAACTCAGAGGCAGAGTCAGCAGGAGCAGGTAGGTTTCCCTGTCTTTGCTGTATCGTGGAGAGTTATTCTGGATGCTGGTAGAGATACTCTGCCCTCTGCTGCTTTCTTTTTTTTAACGGGGTAAGTGTAATAGTTAACTTGCTCAGAGAAATAGATATTTTGAGATTCGGTGACAATTTTCTAATGATGTACTGGAAAAAGCCAGCTGTCCAGCAACTGGAGACAAAGACGGAAGTTGGCAAAATACCTGGAGAGCCAGAGCCACAAAGTGGAGAACCAGCAATCCTGCTTTTCTTCACAACAGCAAAGGACATCATGTAAATAAATTGTTTTTTTTCAAATTTCAAAGCAACTTTTAAATTGTATGAATCTACCGATGAATACCAAACATTAAAGCTGAAACATTACAACAAAGACTGCAATATGCAAGATATATAGTGTACATGATGTTATGTTCCTATTCTTAAATAAATAACTTTTATTTATAAATTAAAAACATCTGCTCTCAAAAAATGATTTTTTTTGTGTGTGTGTAGTGACTCGAAATTTTGATTGGTAGCTTATAAAGGGGATAAGGGAAGATATTGTTGACCAAGGAAATAAAACAAAAAAGAAAGCCACAAGTTGGTTTTAGATAACATAATTATTATGCTAAAACGCACAGCAAGATTTTAAAGCTGCTAATTTGCACACACTCTTATTTCATAATACAATTATTTGTAAATTCACCAGAATAAAATTCACATATGTGATTTATACATGATGTTGGAACTTATAATGGATATTTTAATACACATAACCACATTTAAATGAGTAAACTGAAAGTAATTTTTCCCAAATCCAATAGCTGAGTGATAGAGCTAGGATTCAGACTGCATTTGCTTGTTTTAAAGCCTATGGTTTCCCATTCTAAATAGAATGGAACAGATTTACTTTGTATCACTATTTAAAGTGATAACTGCTCTTTGGCCAGGGCTGGATTCCTAAGTCTGGGCACTGTGCAGTCAGTCACACACGGCTTCATGTGCGATTTAATGCGCTGCTGTCACTCCTTTCTTGAAGTTCTTAATTTTTGAACAAGCAACCCCACATTTTAAATTTGCAATGGGCCACACAAATTTTGTAGTGGGTCCTGCTTCTGGAAAACATTTGGGCAGCTCTTTAACAGACTTTGTGTTTAAGTGTGTTAAAACCAATACTAATCAACAAGCAAATTGTTCCTGGACAACCTTGGGATTGACACAATTCTCTTCATCATTGGGAAAGCTTTATCTCTCAGATTTCAGTTTTCTCTTCCTGTGTGAGTAGTACTCACAGATATTGAATGTGCTAGCTTGTTGCTGAACTGCTCTCCATTATGATCCCTTCTGGATCCTCCAAAGGAAGGCACCCACTGGGTTTTTCTGTAGCTATCTGGGATGCCCCCTCATTTGGCTTGAATAAACCTCTGAGCAAACCACAAGACTTGGAACAAATGTGACTTTTTGGAAGGGATACTTTGATCATTCTTTGGATTTATCTTCAAAATGCCCATGCTATAAAATAGAGAAGGAGGCAGGGATGGAGGAAGTTGTGCTATAACACTGTCTCCCACCTAAAAATGAGTGTATTGCTTTCCCTTTGTGCTCCTGTAGCACTTTATTTAAACCTCTTTAGTTTCTTTTATTACCTGGTCAAGGTTTAAATGTGTTTCTTTTCTACTGTGTTACTTAAGTAATGGAATAATGCTTTATTTATATATTTTTTTATCTTTGGACTCCCAAAATTCAGCAAAAAGTTTGGTGAAGTATTTATTGAAATGAAATGAAATGCTGAAGTTCCCCTTTATTAGATGACTTTGGCAATTATATATTTCTATTACAATGATGTGGTTTTCAGCTGAGATATGTGAAACTTTAGAAAATTAAAACTTAAAGAATCCCCTAAATGGATGTGTAAGTGTTTCATTACCTAAAAGTTTAATTACCTAATTAGTTTCTGCCTCTGGGTTTTATTTTCCCAACACGATTTAGCTAATGTCGTAGCTGAAGAGAAAGTGAGCCACTGATTAAATTAATGTCTTGACATAAGATAAAGTGATCCCCTATTAACATAAATCTTTCCTCAATAGTATTTGGCAAAAATCACTACTAATTATCTAGCCAATTGCAAATGTACTTGTTAGGCAGTAGGATCATGAGGTTCTTTTGCCTCTTTCTTCATCTGATTTTCTTTTTCCTGGAATATGACACTTATATATAAAGAACTTTCTCATAAAAGACATGTGAATGGGGCCATCCTCCCTGTAGAAGAGGAAGAATTTTCTGAGTTAAGGAATATTCTTATGTTTTTTTTTAATGTTAAGTAGTTTTATTGAGGTATAATTGACATACAAAAAATTGCACGTATTAAAGTGCTCAATTTGATAAATTTGGTCATATTTATATACCCCTGAAATCATCACCATCTATCACCCCTAGAAGCTTCCACATGCTCCTTTGTAATTTCTCCTCCCACCTTCTTCCACCAGGCAACCAATGAGCTGATTTCAGTCATTAAAATGAGTTTGCATCTTCTAGCATATTATATTTTTCCTTCAATTCTGTCCATGATTGTTACATATATTTCAGGGCCCAGTTATTAGGTGCAATATGTTCATAATTGTTACATCTTCCTGTTGAATTGACCCTTTTTATATAGTATCCTTCTTTGTCCCTTGTAAGAGTTTTTGGCTTAAGGTCTATTTTGCCTGTTATTAGAATAGCTACCCAAGCTCTCTTTGTTTATTATTTTCCTGGAAAATTTTTTCATTCCTTTTACTTTCAATCTGTTCATTCCTTTGGATCTAAAATAAGTCTCTTGTAAACAGCATGCAGTTGGATCATGCTACTTTCTCCATTTGGCCAAACTTTGCATTTGATTGGAGACTTTAATCCATTTACATTTGAGGTAATTACTGATAAGGCAGGGCTTACTTTTACCATTTTTCCCGATTGATTTTTTGTATGTCATACCTTTTTCCCCCTTTTCCTCTGCCTGCCTTTTTGTCTAGAGGATCTTTTGAAATAAGCAATTTTAAATCACTTCTCATTTAGATTTTTAAGATATTTTCATTGTGGTTACCATGAGAATTACATTTATTATCCTAAATATATTACACTTCAGTTATTATTGATACCAATTAACTTTAATAAGCTACACAATTCTATTCCTATATCTCTCTGTCCCTCCTTTTTTATGTTGCTCTGGTCTCAAATTACATCTTTATACATTTTGTGCCCAGTAACAAAGGTTTATGATTTGTTTCCTCTGCATTTGAATTTGAAGCCATAAAAAGCATTGAAAAATGCAACACTGGCATTTGTATTTACCCATGTAGTTACCTATATTTGATATCCTTATGTTTTCATACAGCTTTAAGTTACTTTCTAGTGTCCTTTCCTTTTGATATGAAGGATTCATTTTAGTATTTCTTATAAAGCATTCTAGGGGTATAGAACTCCCTCAGCTTTTGTTTACCCTAAAATGACTTAATTTCTTCCTCATTTTTGAAGGACAGTTTTGCTGAATATATCATTCTCCTATTTTTTAATTTTGTTTGAAAATTATGCAATCTCAATTTGATTCCATTGATGTATATGTTTATTCTTATGCTGTACCACACTTTTTCTGATATATTAGTCCCTTTTTTAATGCTATTTTATAGAGATATATTCACATACAAGATAATCATTCAAAGTGTACAATCAATGGTTCATAGTATCATCATATAGCTCTGCATTCATCACCACAAATTTTGAGCATTTTCATTACTCCAAAAAAAAAAAAGAATAAAAATAAAAAAGAACACCCCAACATCCCACACCACATACCTCCCCATTGTTTATTTATTTTTTTGTCTTTGTTTTCTTACTTTATGTCCATACACTGGATAAAAGCAGTACCAGTTGCAAGGTTTTCACAATTACACAGTCACACCTTAAGAGCTATATGGTTATACAATCATCTTTAAGAATCAAGGCTACTGAATTACAATTCAACAGTTTCAGGTATTTCCTTTTAGCTATTCCAATACACTAAAACTACAAAGGGATATCTATATAATGCATAAGAATAACCTGCAGAATGACCTCTCAACTAGATTTGAAATTTCTCAGCCACTGAAACTCTATTTTGTTCATTTCTCTTCTCCCTTTTGGTCCAAGAAGGCTTTCTCAACCCCACAATGCCAGGGCCAGGCTCATCCCTGGAAGTCATTTCCCATGTTGCCAGGGAGATTTGCACAACTGGGAGTCATGACCCATGTAGGGGGAAGGCCAATGAGTTTACCTGCAGAGTTGGCTTGGAGAGAGAGGCCATATCTGAGCAACAAAAGAGGTTCTCTGAGGGTGACTCAGGCATAATTATACATAGGCTTAGCTTCTCCTTTGCAGTAATACTTTTCATAAGGGCAAGCCCCAAGATCGAGGTCTTGGCCTATTAAATTGGTAGTCCCCAGTGCTTGTGAATATATCAGGAATTCCCTAGGAGGGGAAGTTTAATATTTTCACATTTTCCCCAAATCTCTCAAGGTGGCTTTTCAAATGCTTTTTTATTCTCTGCCCACATTACTCTGGGATGAATTGGGGTATCACACTAACCTGCACAAACCAATACGTTCTCACTTCCTATTCAAGTTTCAGTGCAATTACAGTGCTCAAAGAAGCTGGCAATACAAATTAAATTAGATAGTGTGCTACAGAAGATATAAATTCTGCACCAAATAAACATGTTTTCCATTGGTCACACACAGAAGTTGAAGTTTTAAAACACTGTCTATATCATCCTTTACCCTTTAGTCTGATTTGCCTTAGTCCTAATCAGATCAGCTTCATTGATATATTTAATTGAAGTCTGATCTCTTTTTTAGCTTTTATAACAGTTGCTGATGGAGTAATACTGACTTTCATAGCTGCAGAACTCTAGCTCTGAACCTCAGGTGTCACACAGATACCTGAAGTTCCAGGAAATGACCCGGCTTGTACAGAAAGAGCCCAGAATCTTAAATCTAGAAATAACCATAAAAACCCAGGAATATATGTGATTGTTGGAAGAGCTTACAATCTAGGAACCTTTACGTTGATAACCTATGCTCTTGAATTCAGTTCTCAGAGTTTGCATATTATAGTTAGTCCGTATTAGTGAAGCATTATAATATTATTCTTTTCATTTCTGGCATATTTCACTCAGCATACTGTCCTTAAGATTCATTCATCTAGTTACATGCCTCACAACCTCATTCCTTTTTGCAGTCACTCAATATTCTATTGTATGCATACAACCTCAGATTGGCCTTCCATTCATCAGTTGATATACCCTTAGGTCACTTCCATAGATTGCAAATTTTGAATACTGCTTCCATTAATACCAGTATGCAAATGCCCATTTGTGTCCCTGTTTTCAGGTATATACCTAATAACAGGGTTGCAGGATCATATGGCAAACCTATAGTTGGCCTCCTGTGGAACCACCACACTGCCTTCAGATGGTCTGCCCCATTCTACTTCCCTAATCAACAGTGAATAGGTACATCTCTTTCTTCACATTTTCTCCAGCACTTGTATCCTTCTGTTTATTATTTAAACAGTTTTATTCACACATCATACAATCCATCCTTAGTAGACAATCAGTAGTTCCTATTATAATCATATAATTATGCATTCAGCTCCACAATCTATATGAGGATATTTCCATTTGTTCTGCAAAAAAAGAAGAAGAGGAAAATAAATGAAGAATAACAAATAAAAATAAAATAAAATAAAAGGAAAATCAAAAGCAATAGCATCAAGAATCCCATACCCCTCCTTTATATTCCCCTCTTTTGACATTTAGGTTTTGTATATTGCCTTTGTTACATTTCATGGAACTATATTACAATATTACTGTTAACTATAGACTCTAATTTTTTTGATTGTATTTTTCCATATACTATCCCATTATCAATACCTTGCAATGTTGACATTCATTTGTTTTCCTTCATATAAAAACATTCTGATATTTGCACATTTAATCACCATTTTATTGTTCACTCTAGGTTTTGGAATTTTATACAGTCCTAGTCTTTATCTTCTATCTTTTCTTCTGGTGTCATACATGCCCTTAGCCTTCCTTTTCCAACACTATTCACTCTCAGCTTTGTTCAGGGTACTTATATTTTTTACTACCACCTACCACTTTGTCTTTTGGATTTTATATGTCCTATCTCATTTTTATTTTCCCCCCTCTCTCTTTACTCTTACTGATAGTATTCATTTCTATACTCTTCTCCAAACCTCTCTCTCCTGTCTTTTCCTTTTTGCCTGTAGTTCTCCCTTTAGTATTTTAAACTCTCCCTCATTTTTGAAGAACAGTTTTGCCAGAAAAAGAATTCTTTGTTGGCAGTTTTTCTCTTTCAGTATCTTAAATATATCATGCTACTGCCTTCTCACCTCCATGGTTTCCAGTGAGAAATCTGCATAGTCTTATCAAGCTTCCTTTGTATGTGATGGATCACTTTTCTCTTACTGCTTTCAAAATTCTCTCTGTGTCTTTGACATTTGATAATCTGAGTGTTAAATGTCTTGGAGTAGGTCCATTTGGCTCTATTGTGTTTGGGATATGCTCTGCTTCTTGGATCTGCAATTTTATGTCCTTCATAAGAGATGGGAAATTTTCAGTGATTATTTCCTCCATTATTGTTTCTGCCCCCTTTCCCTTCTCTTCTCCTTCTGGGACACCCATGACACATATATTCATGTGCTTCATGCTGTCATTCAATTCCCTGGGACCCTACTCATACTTTTCCATTCTTTTCCCTGTCTTTTCCATTGTATGTAGGATTTCAGATGCCTTCACTAATCCTTTCTTCTGCCTCTTCAAATTTGTGGTCATAAGTCTCCACTGTGTTTTTCATCTATTCTGTTGTGCCTTTTATTCCCAGAAATTCTGCCAATTGTTTTTTCAAACTTTTGAGTTCTTTCTTCTGTTCACCCAATATCTTCTTTAAATCAATCTGTTCTTTGGCATTCAGTTCAACTTATTCTAGACTAGCATAGCTTCTGTTTAACTGATCAGAATTTTTAAATTCTTATTTTTCTGCTTATTTCTCTGCCTTATGGAACTTTTTTTTTGAGGGAGTCTACCCAGATATGATTGCCCCCAAACAGATTTTCCCAGACCAGACAGGCCCAGGTCTCAGGAAAAGGGTGTAATCAGTACCAACTTTCCCTGAGATGAGACCCAGCAGGTTGTCAGCCTTTCCTGTGAGGCCTCTAGACTCTGCTTTTCCTATCCTGCCCAGCAGGTGGTTCTTGTCTGCCTCTAGCTCCCCACCAGTATAAAGAGGTGTGGTGCCTTTAATTTTCAGCAAACCCTGTCACTGCCAGTGGTGTGGTTTTGACTGAAGGTAAGTCAGAAGCCAAGCTTAAGCTGTTTTTATTTTTTTATTGTTTTTTTTTTCTAGCCTCTGGGGTCAGAATTCTCTGAAGGACGGCCACCACTTGAGCTGGGCCCTGCCCTTCCCTTTTCTTGGGGAGGATAAGCCCTTTAGGGAATTGTCTCCTTCACTTGGCTTCATACTTTGCCTCTCAGACATATTTTAACTCCATCCTTGCCTAGGTCAGCACTGAAAATTGAAAATACCTGAGGATTTTTCTAATGAGTTACTTAGAATAGTTTTTTTAAAAAGTTGAGAGAAAAAATTCCCCTTTCAGAGCTAGTCCCCAGCCCCAAGGTTTGCCAGTTTTGGTGCCTGGCTTTACGTGCCCCTTTTCTTGGAGCACACCACTTTTCCAGTATTCTCAGCTTGACCAACTCCAAAAGCATCTGCTTTTATTTATTCGTTTTATTTTATTTTTGTCAGCCCTACCTCCTTTCTTCTGAGAAAGACCTCAGGGTTCCTTTCCTGCTTGCTCTGGGTTTGTCTGCACTCATAGTTGATATTCAGTAGTCCAAATTTGTTAATTAAAACTCTGATTGGACCCTGGTTGAGCTACCTACCCTCGCTCCCAGTAGAGACTACTTCTCTTCTTTTTCCCAAGGGCAGTGTTCCAGCTCAGACTGCCATGCCAGTGGGGAAGAGGTGCCAGCTCTGCAATTTGGGAAACTTTACTTACAGTTCTATGCTATGGTCTTAGCCCTTTCACCCATTCCAGACTGGTGTACAATGTGTGTTTGGTCATGGATGTCCCCCAAGCAGTTGTTCCAGACTATTTACTTGTTGTTCCTGGCTGTTTACTAGCTGTTCTAGAGGACTAACTAAATTCCACACCTCCCTATTCTACCACCTTGCCCCACCTTCCACTGATATATTATTATTCTTAGTTGACATTTTTTTCTTTCAACACCTTAAGAATAACATCCACCTACCTTCTGCTCTCCATAGTTTCTAAATAAAATCAGATATTAATCTTACTAAGGAATCCTAGTACATGACACATCACTTCTCAATTATTGTTTTCAAAATTCCCTGTTTGCCATTGGGTTTTTGACAGTATACCATTGTGTATTTTGATGGGAATCTCTTTGAGTTTAATTGGAGTTCTTTGAGCCTCTTGGATTTGTATAGTCATATCTTTTTTCATATTTGGGAAGTTTTATTATTTCCCAAATTTCCCCATTATTTCTTCAAAAAATTTTTCTTCCCCTTTCTTTCTGTCTTATCCTTCTGGGGGTCCTATGTTTCATATATTGTTATGCTTGATGGGTCCCATAGGTTCCTCAGGCTTTGTTCAGTTTTTTTCTGAACAAATCTCCTCAGATTGGATAATGTCAATTGTTATATTGTTAGGTTTGCTGACACTTTCGTCTATCCGCTCCAATGTACTGTTTAACTCCTCTATTGAATTTTTCCTTTCTGTTAGTGTACTTTTCATCTCTAGAGTTTCTATTTCCTTCCTCTTTATAATTTCTATATCATTTTTAAATTATCATTTTGTTCATATATTTTCACCTATTTTCCTTTAGTTCTTTGTCCATGTTTTCCTTTGATTCACTAAAACTATTTAAGAGAGTTTGATCTAAGATCTTTGGTAATTACAGTGTCTGGAATTCCTCCAGACAATTTCTTTCAATTCTCTTTTTCCTGTGAGTGGGACTTACTTTACTGACTTCTTGCATGTTTTTTAATTTTTTACTTGAGAACTGGGCATTCTGAGTGTTACCTTGGGGTCACTTTGGAAATCTTGTCCCTCACTCCTTAGTCTGCCAGACCTAGAAGAGTAAAAAGAATGTCAAAAGGAAACAAAAAGGAAAGAAAGAGATAGAGGCAAAAGAAAAAAATATCAACCAGTCAATAAAACACCAAGGCAAAAGAAAAAAAAAAGGATTCACTGCATCTCCAAGTCTCTTGGAAAAAGGGGGTGGGAAGTTGGAAGTTGCTGCTTTTGAAGCCAAGACTGGGGCCAGTATCTTCATTGGTCCCTCAGGAGTTTGTAAAACCATAAAAAATCAAAAAAGAAGAAAGGAAACAAACTACCAGAAAGGTGTCCTGGCTCTTTACATCCCAGTAGGTGCTGGCGTGAGTCCAGAAGCTGCTGCCAAGAAGTATGTAAATTAGGCCAGAGTTGGTCCATGCTCATCCCTCAGGCATCTACAGGCCAAAAAGTATACACATGCTAAAGAAAGAAAACCAAAGGCTTAAAGATATGCTAGCCCTTTCCATCTCAGTGGAGACTGGTCAAGAACTGAAAGCTACTGCTGCTTAAAGGGCCAACAACAAGTCTGTGCTGGGCCCATAAGGATCTGCCAGACCAGGAAACAGATTTACATACCTGAAATAAATTCCACTTTTTTGTGGGGTATAATTCTTTTTACATATATCGTTGGACTTGATTTGCTAATACTTTGCTGAGGATTTTTACATCTATGTTCATGAGAGATAGTGGTCTGTAGTTTTTCTTTCTTGTAATGTCTTCCTCTGGTTTTGCTACTAAGGTAATGCTGGGCTCATAGAGCGAGTTAGGAAGTACTCCTTATGCATCTGTTTTCTGGAAGAGATTGTAAAGAATTGATATCATTTCTTTCTTAAATGTTTGGTGGAATGCATCACTGAAACAACCTGGGCCTGGTCCTTTTTTGGGGGGAGGGGCAAGTTATTAATTATCAATTCAATTTCTTTAATAGATAAAAAGGACTTTTCTTGTTACTTGTTTCTCCTTGTGTGAGTTTTGGCAGATTGTGTCTTTTAAAGAATTGGCCCATTTCACCCCCATTACCAAACTTGTAGTGCAGAGAAATTTGTGGTGCATGGTGGTCTGTAACATTCCTCTATTATCCTTTTAACATCCATGATATCAGTAGTGATGGCACCTCTTTCATTACTGATAGTAATTTGAGTCATTTCTATTTTTTTAATGGTTAGTCTCACTAAACGTTTACCAGTTTTATTGAACTTTTCAAAGAACCAGCTATTGGTTTCAGTGACCATTTTTTTTTTTTTTTTTTAATCATCATTTTATTGAGATATATTCACATACCACGCAGTCATACAAAACAAATTGTACTTTCGATTGTTTACAGTACCATTACATAGTTGTACATTCATCACCTAAATCAATCCCTGACACCTTCATTAGCACACACACAAAAATAACAAGAATAATAATTAGAGTGAAAAAGAGCAATTGAAGTAAAAAAGAACACTAGGTACCTTTGTCTGTTTGTTTGCTTCCCCTACTTTTCTACACATCGATCCATAAACTAGACAAAGTGGAGTTTGGTCCTTATGGCATTCCCAATCCCACTGTCACCCCTCATAAGCTACATTTTTATACAACTGTCTTCGAGATTCATGGGTTCTGGGTTGTAGTTTAATAGTTTCAGGTATCCACCACCAGCTACCCCAATTCTTTAGAACCTAAAAAAGGTTGTCTAAAGTGTGCGTAAGAGTGCCCACCAGAGTGATCTCTCGGCTCGTTTTGGAATCTCTCTGCCACTGAAGCTTATTTCATTTCCTTTCACATCCCCCTTTTGGTCAAGAAGATGTTCTCCATCCCACGATGCCGGGTCTACATTCCTCCCCGAGAGTCATATTCCACGTTGCCAGGGAGATTCACTTCCCTGGGTGTCTGATCCCACGTAGGGGGGAGGGCAGTGATTTCACCTTTCAAGTTGGCTTAGCCAGAGAGAGAGGGCCACATCTGAGCAACAAAGAGGCATTCAGGAGGACAGTGACCATTTTTAAAAATTAATTTCCTATTTTCAATTTCATTGATTTTTAACTCCTTTTCTTCTCCTTTTTTGGATTTAACTTGATCTCTAGTTTCCAAAGGTGAAAGCTTACATTATTTATTTTAGTATTTTTCTTCTTTTTGAATACATACATTTATATGTGTCACTCTAAGCACTGCTTTCTCTGCATCTCACAAATTTTTATATTGTTATTTTCATTTCCATTTAATTCAAAATATTTTTAGAATTTCTTCTGAGAGTTGTTCTTTGGCCAATGTGTTACTTGTAAGTGTGTTGTTTAATCTCCAAATATTTTGGAATTTTCCAGCCATTGCTGTGTTATTGATCTATAGTTTAAGTCCATTTTGGTCTGAAAGCACACTTATTATGATTTATATTCTTTCAAATTTGTTAAAGTGTGTTTTATGGTTTCCATGTGAGCTTGAGAGGAATATATATTCTGCTGTTGTTAGTTGGACTATTCTATAAATTTTAATTACAGTTGATTGATGGTGCTTCAGTTCAAGTATACCTTAACAGGTTTTCTACTTGCTGGACACATAAATTACTGGTAGAGGGATGTTGAAGTGTTCCACTATTAGTGAATTTGTCTATTTCTCCTTGCAGTTCTATCAGGTTTTGCCTCATATATTCTAAAACTCTGTTTTTGGATGCATACTCATTAAAAATTGTTATACTTTCCTGGAGAATTGACTCTTTTATAATTTTGTAATACCTTCTTTATCCCTGATAATTTTCCTTGGAGTAACATAGCTACTTTAGCTTTCTTTTGATCAGTATTAGTATAGAATATCATTTTTTTCCCTCCCTTTATTTTTAATCTATCTGTGTCTTTATATTTAAAGTGGTTTCTTATAGATAACATATATTTGGGTCTTGTTTTATTATCCACTCTGACAGTCTCTGTCTTTTTATTGGTGATTTTGGACCATTCACATGTAAAGTGATTATTGATACACTTGGTTTAATATCTCCAATATTTGTAACTATTTTTTATTCATTGCCTTTTTTCTTTGCTTTTTAATTTTCTCCACTCTTTTTCTGCCATCTCTTGCTTAATTTGAGCATTTTATAGGATTTCATTTTATCTACTCTATTAGCATATCAATCATACTTCTTCAAACAAATTTCAGTTGTTGCCCTAGAGTTTATAATATACATTTGCAACTAATCTAAGTACACCTGTTTTTAAATTTTATTTTGAAATAAATTCAAAATTACAGGAACAGTTGTAAAAATAATACAAACCCCATACACAGTATACCCTGACCCCCTCCCCCAATACCCCTATCTATCAACTTTAACATGCTGTCACAAAGCCATTTCTTTCTTTCCCTCACTCCCTCCCTATCTATCATCCATCATCTATTGCTCTGTCTTCTGAACATATGAGAGCAAATGGCACACATCCTTGAACAAACACTATAACTCACTTATACAATTCCCATGAACAAGAACATTCTTTTAGGCAATCCCATTAAGCGCAGCTAAGAAGTTCAAGAAATTCAACATTGATACAAAGCTTACATTCTATATTTCCTTTTTTTTCTTTTTCTTATGTCCCAACTGTGTCCCTTTGAGCCTCCTCTCCTCCATCCTCAGATCCCATCCAGGATCATCCTTGGCCTTCAATTGTCATCTATTTAGATTTTTTTTTTAATTGTGGAAACATATATACAGCCTAACTGTTCCCATTCCACCCCCTCCCTAGCATTCCATTAGTGGGATTAATCACATTTAGAATGTTGTAATGCTATCTCCTTTCCACCATCCATTACTAGAAATTTCCCTTCACCTCAAACAGCAACCCTACACTCATTTCTTAACTCCCCATTGCCCCTTCCCCCACTTCTCATAACCCATACTTTACTTTTCATCTCTATGGTTATATTCTCTGATAATTTCTTTGTGTTTACTATGGGGCTTAAAATTAACCTCTTAAATCCATATCAGTCTTGGATTTCTTTGATACCAACTTAACTTCAATAGGACCCATAAACTATGTTCCTATACTCCTCCATTCCCCCACCTTTATATAGTTCTTGCCAAAATTACATATTTTACATTGAGTCCAATACTACTGATTTGTCATTAGAGTTTATATATTTCATATCCTGTAGGAATTAAATAGTGGAGTTACAAATCAAAAATTATTGACTTCTATTTGTATTCCATTGTGGTCAGAGAATGTGCTTTGAACACATTCAATTGTTTTGTTTTTTTTTTTTTTTTTTAAATTTATTGAGGCTTGTTTTATGTCCCAGTATATAGTCTATTCTGGAGAAAGATCCATGATCACTAGAGAAAAATGTGTGTCCTGGTGATTTGGGATGGAAGGTTCTATATATGTCTGTTAAAATTCTCTATATCTCTCTCTCCTTTCTTTGTTTCTCTGTTGGTAGGGCTCCCTTTAGTATCTGAAGTAGGGCAGGTCTTTTATTAGCAAAATCTCTCAGCATTTGTTTGTCTGTGAAAAATTTAAGCTCTCCCTCAAATTTGAAGGAGAGTTTTGCTGGATAAAGTATTCTTGGTTGGAAATTTTTCTCTCTCAGAATTTTAAATATGTCATGCCACTGCCTTCTCACTTCCATGGTGGCCACTGAGTAGTCACAACTTAGTCTTATGTCGTTTCCTTTGTATGTGGTGAATTGCTTTTCTCTTGCTGCTTTCAGAACTTGCTCCTTCTCTTCAGTACTTGAGAGTCTGATCAGAATATGTCTCGGAGTGGGTTTATTTGGATTTATTCTCTTTGGAGTTCACTGGGCATTTATGCTTTGTGTATTTATATTGTGTAGAAGGTTTGGGAAGTTTTCCCCAACAATTTCTTTGAATACTCTTTCTAGACCTTTACCCTTCTCTTCCCCTTCTGGGACACCAATGAGTCTTAAATTTGGACATTTTATTTTATCTATCATATCCCTGAGATCCATTTTGATTTTTTAAAATTTTTTTCTCCATTCTTTCTTTTGTTCTTTCATTTTCTGTTCTGTGGGCTTCTAGGACACTGAGTCGTTGTTCAACTTCCTCTAATCGTGGATTCTGAGTATCCAGAGTCTTTTTAATTTGGCCAACAGTTTCTTTTATTTCCATAAGATCTTCTATTTTTTTATTTACTCTTGCAATTTCTTCTTTATGCTCTTCTAGGGTCTTCTTTATGTCCTTTATGTCCTGTGCCATGTTCTTCTTCATGTCCTTTATATCCTGTGCCATGCTCTCATTCTTTAACTGTAGTCGTTTGATTAATTATGCCAAGTACTGTGTCTCTTCTGATCATCTGATTTGGTTGTTTGGAATTGGGTTCCCCATATCATCTGGCTTTATCAAATGCTTTAAGGTTTTCTGTTGTTTTTGGCCTCTTGGCATTTGCTTTGCTTGATGGCTGTGATCTTCCAGGACCTCTGCTGAGGGAAGGCTGTGCTACATCACAAGTGTGTACCTTCCCTCAAGGGAAGCCCTGGGCTGCTGGGCTGTGCAGGGACACTCCCAGCCTGATGCAAAAATGGCTGAATGGGGCGTCCCCCCCCACCTTTTCACACAGCTCCACCTTCCCAGCTCCAGGACAACTACATGTGGGTGTACCCATCACACTGGGTTTCCTGGTGTGGCTCTGGGCTGTGGGTCTGGCCCAGGCAGGACTATCACCAGCACACTGGGAAGCCAGCTGCAAGGGGTGCAGGTTCTTTCTTCTTTTGGCTCTCCCCTCTGTCCCTCTGTCTCTGGGACAATCAGCAGTGGGTGTGGGGAAGGCTATCTTCCACACTAGACACCAAGGCATTGGCTACAGCCCACTCCTGCAGTGCTTCACTGAGCAGTTCTCACTGCCGTATCTGCAGCTGCTCCCAGGTTTTTTTGGTTGTTTTTTTTTTTAAATAACTAGTCCATCTCCAAATGCCAACCTGCAGTTTCCCCACACCACAGCACGGCCACACGGCTTTTAGCCAGCTTACTCACTCGCTTCAGAATGCAGACTCCCGGTTTCACCAAGTGCACATTCCCTGTGGATTTAGCAGACCTTGTCCAGCTGGTGCATCACTGGAGCTGGTGTTCTGGGTCACTTTCTGGCTTCTATCTAGTGTTTTTCATGGAGGTGCTTTTTTGCCCTGTTCCACCTAGCTGCCATCTTAGGTTCTCCCTAAGTACACTTTTAAATAACACTGTTCCACTTCAGGGGTAGTGTGCATACCTTGTAACAGAGTGTTCCCAATTTCCCTTCCTCTCCCTTATAACATTGCTGTCATTCATTTTATTTATCTATAACCTCATATTACCGAATACATTGCAATTATTATTTTGAAGACTATTTTCTGATAGATCAGTTAAGAAAAATAAAAATGAAAATTTATTTTACCTTCATTTCTTCCTTCTTCTATGCTCTTCTTTTCTTTATGTAGATCTGAACTTTTGACCTATAGCATTCTCTGTTTCCCTGAAGCATCTCTGTTAAAACTTTTGCAAGGCATGTCTCCTAGCCACAAATTTCTTCAATTTTTGTTTGTCTGAGAAAGTCTTTATTTTTCTCACTTTTGAAGGATAATTTCACTGGATCCAGAATTCTAGGCTGGTGATTTTTTTTCTTCTAACACTTTAAATATTTCACTCCACTCTCTTCTTGTTTGCATGGTTTCTGAAGAGAAAGCCAATATAATTCTTATCCTTGTTCCTCTATAGATAAGCTCACACCCCATATTCTTTCAAGATTTTCTCTTTGTCTCTGATTTTCTGATGTTTGAATATGATATGCCTATGCATCATTTTTTTTTTTTTTTTTTGTCATTTTTTCCCTTAGTGTTATCATGGTGCTTACTTGCTTTTTGTCAGAGCTTTACACTGAGATTGGGGCTTGGTGGGCATAAAGGAGAATATCCTAGAAGTCCTCCTGCCTTAAATGAGCAGTAATCATGTGAAGATCTGTCAGTCAAGAAAGGTTGACTTATTAGTTATTTAGAATAATTATCATTGTTATAAAATAAAACACATGAAAATATTCCAAATGATAGCAATTTAATTATAAATGTTACATGGATGTTAAATTTCCTAAATATTTGTATTTGATTTTTATTTAACTATAATTATAGTTATATTTAACTATAAAGAAAATGGTATATAATAATTTCATATAGCTTTAAAATAATTATATAAATGTTGTGTGTATATAGATACACAGAAACAAATTTACTGTTTTAATTTAAAAATTCTTTCCCCAAAGCACATTAGATTTCATTTGCTAAGAAGATGGTTCTCAAGTGTGATTTCTAGACTAGTAGCATCAATATCATTTCAGAAATAGTTAGAAATATAACTTTTGTATCAGAAATTCTGGTAAGGGCCCAGCAATCTGTATTAACAAGCTCTCCATGATTCTGATTCATGTTGAAGTTTAACAACCACTGAGCCAACAAAGTTGTTAGTTTAAGAGTTGTTTGTTGTGGATATTTCTGTTCTTTTTTCTGTTGATTCAAAATTTGAATTGGACATTATTTTTGTAAGTATGAAAAAAGACAATGTAATTTAATAACCAGAAAAACTGAATTATGCAGGTATAGAAATCTCAGATATAAAGCTAACATATTTCCACTTTAAAATGGAAAATCAATAACATAATAGTAGCTGACACAATTGTAGAACTTATTATTTATGTCCTAGGCATAGTTCTAAGAACTTTACACATACATAACACACTTAATCCTCACAACTCATTGAGGTAAATACTAATACTCTGTCCATTTTGCAGATAGGAAAGAAAAGCTTATATGAATTGCCAAAAGCAAAAGCTGGTAAGTGGAAACCGGGTTACAGAGCTAATAATGGCAGAACTGGGATATTGACTATAACGGATATTTCTATAGTCTCCACTTTTAATCGTGGAGAAATGTTGCTGGTTATAATAAATTAAGTACTTAATTTTTATTCCAGAACTATTTCTTTCAGAAAAATAGTTCATAGGTATGAAAACACTATTTGTAGTTGTATGCAAATAGTGACCTTTGGGCCTGAACAGATCAACTCAGGGGTCTGGGTCTGTCCTGCAAAGTAGTTTGCTTGTTTGTTTGTTGATTTGTTTGGGGAGCCTTAGGCTGGGCTGCACTGTAGATTCTCCATCCTATCCATCCCTCTCTGATGTCTTACACCTCTGGCCCAGAGCTTGGCCCTAGCAGGCAACTGAATCATGAGCTCTAGTTAGCAGGTTCAGTTCCTTAGTAAATAAGAGCCTAGACAAAGTTCTCAAAGACGTACAAGCACATTGTTATTAGAAATTTTAAATAATCCTCATACAAATAAGCAGTTTAAAAAGAGAAGAGAAATTTATAGCCTTTAAAGAGATCCCTGAAGATTGAGAAAGTGATTCAGCTAGAGGAAGAGGTAGCAACAGAATATGGAATTTAAGAAAGGATTCTGAATACTGAATCTCTACAGAATTTTCTTTTCCTTAGTTGCTGGGGTATTAGAATAGCTAGAAGGAAAGAACTGAAATCGTGGAACTGTAACCCATAGCATTCTTTGAAATTTATTCTATGGCTACTTGTTAAATTGTAATTTCAAAGCTATCACTTTTTTGTATATATGTTATATTCACAATAAGGAAATAACTGAAACTATGGTACTGTAACTCATAATAACTTTGGAAATTTCCTATATAATTACTTGTTAAATCATACTTTGAAAGATATTATCTTTTTGTATAGATGTCATATTTTACAATAAGGACATAACTGAAACTGTGGAACTGTAACCCATAATATTCTTTGAAATTTGCTCTCTAACTACTTGTTAAATTGTACTTGGAAAGTTATCGTTCCTATGTAAATACGTTATATATTCTGCAATAAAAAATGTGATAAAAAAAGATACCTGTCACCTTTAAAGAGATATCTATCATCCTTCTGTCTATCTATCTATCTATCTATCTATCTATCTATCTCTATCACATGGATATCACACCAAAATCCATTAAGTGGTAGTTTCTTAAAGGTTAGTTGCAATGTGGAATCTGATACCATATCAAAGAATTTTGGATTCTCTGTTACATTAAGATATTTTGGTCTGTCTTGCATTTTGAATGGATCTTTTACCCATGTATGATTTTGCAATATTTTGAATTGGACATTTGGAATATATTGATTCATTGAGCTATGAATATCATCCAAATATCTAGTGGAAAATTCAACTGCAAACTCCTCAGAGAATGAGCATGAAAAATGCAAACATCTTAATATTATTATAAAAAATAGGTTTGACTTCAAAGACCCTACTCTGCTCAGAGGAGTCTAGTGGATCCTGGAGCAGACTCTTGGGTTTGAATACTAGCTCTGCCATCCTGGGGTAGCTTTTTTAATCTCTGCATCCATCTTCTCAACTATAAAGTGAGGCTATTAAAAATGCCTACATCATTAAGACCACTGTTATGCAGAAATGACATAATACATGTAGCATACTTAAAAATGTGCGGCACATGGTACATGCTCAGGAATGAGAGATCTTACTACATGTACTACTATTCCGAACTATCTTCTGTGCTTCCAGTCTATTGCCACGTCTCTACTTTTTCCTGTCTTCACTTCAGGCCTCTGGCAACAAAGCCATGAATAGCCTGACTGGAGGCAAATTTCAGAGATCAGGGTCATCACCTCTCTAAATTGGAGGCCCAAGAAATAGGCTGATGAATGCTTGGTAGGTAGGTAGTGAGATGTCTAGAATTTGGAAGCAACTGAGTTCTTTAGTTGCAGGAAGCCAAATTGGTCCCTGGAGGAACTCCAAAGATTCTGATGTAATTGTTCTGGGTTTTGGCTAGTGCATGGGGATTTTTCAAAGCATTTCAGATGATTGTAATGTGCAACAATGGGGAACTGGTGACTGAGAACAAAGACCAAGGATTCTTATTCTCTGTTCCACATAGGAAACATCTAGGGACCTTTTAAAAATACCCATGCTCGTGTCTCTCCAGCACAATTAAATCAATCTCTGGGAGTAGGGCCTCTGCATTACTATTATGTAAAAGCTCCCTGGTAAATTTTAATGTGCCCTCAGGGCTTGGAAGCCCTACATTATAGCCTGAAAGATATCATCCTATGGAGAGCCACATATAGGCAACTTTTAAAAGTTGATCGTCAGTATTTTTAATTATGAAATTAATGATATCTAGTGTAATAAATTCAAGCATTGCATTCATGTATTTAAAATAAAGGTTAACTTCCACAATTCTACTTTCCAGAAATATTCACTGTTAAAACTTTGGCCTATGCTTTTCTTATTTCAAGCAGAACTTTTTAAAACTTTTTATTATGAAAAATTGTAAACATACCAAAATAGGAAGAAGTGTAAAATGAAACCTTCTGTACCCCTTATCAAACTTCAAAAAATATCAATATATGGGCTGAAAATTATTTTAAAACATTTATTATAAATAAAAATATTTATTTCAATATTATACATACACTCCTGTATTCACAAACAGGTAGTTATAAAACATTTATCACCCCAGAAAGTTCCCCTCTGTGCAGTCACAGTTAATGCCTCCCAAAGAGTTCACCACTATTCTAATGTCTTTCACCATTCATTATTTTTGCCTGATTCCAACTTCGTAAATTGGAATCATACATTGTGTATTCTTTTGAGTCTGGCTTCTTTTATTAAAGAAAACCTCTGAGATTCATCCATGTTTTGTTGTACATCAGTAGTTTCTTCCTTTTCATTGCTGTGTGATATCCCATTGTGTGATATTATTTTTATCCATTCTCCTATTAATGGATATGGTATACATATGCTATTACTTCTCCTGAGTATAAATCTAGGAGTATAATTGCTGGATCATAAGGGATATGTTTATTTTTCTTAAATTTTTCACAAGATATTCTCTCTCTTTTTAAAGCAGTTTGATTGAGATAAATTCACGTACTATACAATCCATGCAAAGTGTACAATCAATGGCTTTTAGTATAATCACAGAGTTGTGTATTCATCACCACAATAAATTTTAGAGCATTTTCATTATTCCAAATAGAAACACCCCATACCCCTTGGCAGTCAACTTTCACTCCTTCTATCCTTCCCTAGCCCTACATAACCACTAATCTAATTATGTCTCTATAAATTTATCTATATTTACATTTTATGTAAATGGAATCATAAAATATTGTAGTACATTGTGTCTGGTTCCTTTCTCTTGGTTTTTAAAATTACTAATTATTACTATTTTTTAATTAGAGAGGTTTTAGGTTTATTGAAAAGTCATATAAAAAATATAACGTTTCCATATACCCCCCTATTGTTGATACTTTGCATTAATGTGGTACTTTTGTAACAACTGATGAAAGAATATTTCAATATTACTGTCAACTATAGTCCATAGTTTGCATTAATTGTATTTTTTTCTGTATGCCACCTGTGCTAGTTTGTATATTTATGTCCCCCAGAAAAAGCCATATTCTTTAATGCATTCTTGTGGGGGCAGATGTATTAGTGTGGATTGGGTTGGAACCTATTGGTTCAGTGTCAGTGTGACCCACCCAACTGTAGGTGATAACTCTGATTTGATAATTTCCATGGAGGCGTGGCCCTGCCCATTCAGAGTGGGCCTTGTTTAGTTTACTGGAGCACTATAGCTCAGGCAGAAGGAGCTGAGACAGACATTTTGAAGATTGCCATTGGAAGCTGATGCAGACACTTTGGAGAACACCATTTTGAAATGCAACCTGGGATCCAGCAGACGCCAGCCACGTGCCTTCCCAGCTAACAGAGGTTTTCCAGATGCCAATGGCCTTTCTCTAGTGAAGGTACCCTTTGTTGATGGACACTTTATAGCCTTAAGATTGGAACTGTGTAACCAAATAACCTCCCTCCCTTTTTAAAAGCCAATCCGTTTCTGATGTTTTGCATTCCATCAGCATTAGCAAACTAGAACACCACCCTATCATTAACAATTTGTAGCAATGATGTACATTTGTTCTTCTTCATGGAAGAACATTCTTGTATTTGTACTATTAACCACAATTCATCATCCACAACGGGGTTCACTGTGTTATACAGACACATGCTTTATTCTCTTTCATTCTAGTAACATATATGATTTAAAACTTCACCTTTCAACCACATTTACCAAAATGTTTACTTTTATAAGATTCTTCAAAATGATTTCCCAAAGTTGTTGAAACAATTTATGATAATTCCAGTTGTTCCATATCCCAGAAACACTTGATTTTGTGGGTCATTTTAATTTTAACCATTCTGGGTAGGCAAATTTTGAAGTGGATAAAAATGTGTCTTTGATACTTCTACCCATTTCTTTCCCTTCAAGCATCTTCCCTGTGTGTGTTTTTCTTTCCTCTTATCTTTCCCACACCAACCTCAGGGCAATTTATCACCAAATAAGCCCCAATACCTATGAAGATGTTAGTTGATAAAAATGAGACAGTAAACTGGAAGCCAGCAAGTATCATCAGTTTGCAAATGTTTTTAAAATTGAACCAGTTGTCTACATTTATATATCGGGAGATTTAATATAGCATTCTGGAATGCTGGCTATTTTGAAGAAAAATTAAAAAAAAAAACAGAACATCTGTGAATTAGTCATTAGTTCTATTTAAAAACTGTTTCTGATCTTTCCTCCTCTAGGAACATGGTAATATTTTATTTTACTAGTCATTTGAAGTTAGTTGTATCCATCTGGCTTGCTTTGGCCAATGGATCATGGCTGCAAGTGAGACGTATTTCTTTTGGGAAGAAATCTGAGAGTTACCATGTCCACTTCCCCCTGTCTCAGCATTTATGAAATGATGGATCAACATTAAGTCTTCGCCAGCTTGGGGGAACCTTGAGTGACTCTACTGAGCAGAAGTGTCCTGATGAGTTGTGTTATAATTATCAAAAATTTTGGGTGCTGCCTCAGCATCCATTTTACTCCAGCTACACCAGATGCCTAAACACTGTCCTCTGGCCTAGTTAATGAAAAGCATTCCAGTCCCAGGGCATAAACTCTCCCAGAACCCAAACCCACATCTCCAGCCACCACCTACATCACCCATATATCTCACCCAACACCCACAACTGGTCCCAAATGATAAGCTAACCATTCCTACCACCCGTGGACTCTCAGTTCTTTTCATGTGTGCTTACTTTTAACCAATGCTGACTCCCACAGGAAATCTACTAACCTCTACCTATGAACCACAATAACTACACAAGCCCACAGATCTCTCTCACTCTGCTTGTGTGCTCCCCATCTGTTGGTTGAGCCACCTGAGTTTATCAACCCTCATGATGCCCCTCTCTCTCTAGGACCTGTGTGTAACCAACTATATTTTCTCATACATTATTGTCTTAGTTTTCCATTGTGTCACACTTGACCTCTCACCCAGATTTAAAATCCAACTTAACTAATTCAAAACAACCTACATTGGACAGATAGCATAAGTAAGGAAGAAATTCTTATTCTTGTAAGCCACTAAGAATTTGGGGTTGTTTGGCACCACAGCATAACCTACCCTACACTGATTAGCAATCTGTCTAAGTCTTACATGGCCCAAGGGGACAATGTACTGCTGCTAAATATCATCTTCTCCCTTCGGATGACATGTGTGGTCTCCAGTTGGCCAAGCCTGGTGGTCCTACTCCACTCATTTATATTATTTACCTGGTCTCAATAGGAATTTTAGTTTGTGACATAATAATTGGGAAAGACAATGTGGAAGACTGAAAATCCTATTGGATTCAGAAAAGTGAATTTTAAATAGTGGATTATATTCATTGATGTTTCTTAAGCCACTTAAAAGGAAAATGACTGCATCTATTTCTTTCTTGAGACAAGTTCTGATCACAGTGCTTTAGAGATTCTCATAATTTGGGACAAAAGTTCAGGAGAAAACTTGGTTCATCTGAGAACCAAGAGAAAAGAAGAAATGTGGAGTTAAAGTTTAAAATACAGGTTATCTGGAGATAGAATGAAGTTAAAGAATGGAGAGCTGGTGCTTAATTTGTGCAGAATTTTTAGTAAGGCTGATTACAAATGTTGGAAATGGATAGAGGTGATGGTTGCACATTATTGTGAGTGTAAGTAACAGCACTAAATTATGGGTGTGATGTGGTTGAAAGGGGAAGTTTAGGTCTGTGTACATCACTAGAAGGAAAGTTAGAGTATAAAACACTGGAAAATGTAGACAGTGAACCTTGTTGTGGATGATGACTGTGGTTAATACTATAAACATAAATATGTTCTTCCATGAACTAGAACAAATATACATCATTATTACAAGGTGTTATTAATAGGGTGGTATATGGGAAAAAATACAACTAATGCCAACTATGGCCTGTAGATAGCAGTAATATTATAATATTCTTTCATCAGTTTTAACAAATGTACCATACCAATGCTAAGTGTAAATAATAGGGGGGTATAAGGGTCTTGGGAGTTTTCCTTCTGGAGCAATGAAAGTGTTCTCAAATTGACTCTTGGTGATGAATGCATAGGTCTGAGAGCCATTGATCATATACTTTGGAAGGGTCGTATGGTATGTGAATAAAACTGTTAAAAAATAAATCTCAGTATATTTGCATCTAAAAAAAAAGAGGAAGGGAGAAAATAGGGTCAGGAACTATGAATACGAAGGATACTCTTCCCTATTTTAGTCAGGTATAATGATAAGCTAAATTATAGGAAGTCATTTGCAAATAACTAAGTCGGCTTATACTCTGACATGAATATACCTTAGAAAGGAAAACTTGAAAAAATCATTTAGGTTTTTTTCAATTCTACTTAGAAATTGCTAAGTTAAAAATATTGGCACTTGGGAATATTTAAAAAATAATTGTCCGATATGCAAATGCTCTCAGCTAGAAGTAAAAATATTGAGTCTTCAACCTGTAGTACACTTGATTAATTGCCTATGATTCCTTAAGAATAATATTGAAATTTATATTCCAACCCCAAAGAAGTATGAATGTGTCAGGTCAGCCTTTGGAAAGAAGAGGAGGAAGAGGAGAAGGTAGAGGGGGTAAGGAACAAAGAGGCCTATTATAGTCATATGTGGAAAATCCTAAGGCAAACCCACTCAGACTGCAGTGGGTGCTCTTGGGTCTTGGTTGTCCTGGGTCCTCTAGATGTCTGGTGACTGGAATGGGTTAACCTCTACAACCACAGGAGAGCCATCACCAGCCAATACATATTTGAAGCAGTCAAGAGGAGGTCCTCTCAGGAGAGCTTTTGAATAAATGAAGTGGTTCTGAATGGCCTATTGTTGAAATGACTGCATTTATTTAAAAAAATGGGTTATATCAGCAGTCTGGGTTAGAAGATAAGGGTTTGAGAGGCACCTGGTGCCTCAGGAGTCCTGGTGCTACACACCTGGTCCTGTTTTTAGTCTCATCCTTACTTTGTGAAAAAAATAAAGGAAAGCCATTTTCTCAAGAAAAATTTTGCTTGGTCCATGATTTTTGTATTTTAAAAATGTGTGTTAGAAGATACATCTTTTAGTATTAGGTGCAAGTAATAGGGACTCAAAATAAGATAGATGCTTCATTTCTTCTTTACATGTCATTGGGCAGCCAAGGAGGCACATGGCAGCTCTATGTTCGCTTTATTGGCCTTTGTAGAGTTCAGGAATCTAGCTTCTTCTGTCCTGTTGCTCTACTAAAGATTTTCAACCCCTCAAATCTGCTCACGGTCCAGGAAAGTTGCTCCCATCACCTTCTATCCAGCAGGAATGAGGAAAGAATGGAGAGGCAAAGGGTATATTCCAGTTATCTTTTAGAGAAGTTGTTATACTTCATTTCAAATGGACCAGAACTTTGCCATATCATGACACCTAGTTGCATGGAAAAGTGGGAAATATTGTTTTTATTCCAGGCTTCATGTGGAAGCAGTGAAATCAGAGGTTACTGTATCAGTGAAGAAGAAGAGAACAGACTTAATGGGAACACGTAGCAACTCCACCACAATAACTCCCCACTCCTGATGTTTCCACGGAGAAGTAGTGGCATTAGAGAAAACTCCTGACCTTTAATCATTCCTTCATTTTCCTGCCTTTGGGAGCAGGGATGACTTTGACTGGTGAGTTTGAAAGAAGAAACTGGGCATAAGTAGTTTAGTTTGGTCCCTTCTCTCTGCCTTTCTTTGGAAGCACACAATTCTAGCTCCTCCCTGGAATAAACTCTACAGTGGTTAGCTTCCATGAGAAAGGACTGTGGTTTTACAGCTCTGCCTGAAACATGGGCCACTCTGATTGTGCACCATTTTGTAGACCAACTCTCACCAGAAAACATAGCCCTGTCCTCTAAACAACATTATCAGGATAAAGACGATGTCTGTTTCACTGCTATACCTAGCCCTCAATTGATTTCATTTACAACAAAGAACAGTGATAGTATTAAGTGATTGTTCAAAACACTAACAATATGAAAACATCTTCTCTTGGAAGGTTAGAAAGCTACCATTGAAGAAAATGGCACAATCTCTCCCTGAATTCCACACCCAGGCACTTCCTGTGGTCATATGTCAAACAAGTGGTATGAATTACATGGCACACAGAAACACACAGAGACGCACAGAACAGAGAGAAATCTATAGGCCCAGAAAACACAAAATAAATATAAATGTCATAATTTAATGGGAAAAATTAGAGATTAAAATAAAATAAGAATAAACCACTCAAGAGGATACAAAAGACAGTAGCATTCCCAAGAATAATTTTCACTGATTTCAGTGATCTGATCTGCCAGACCCCTGAGCCAAATATCCCATATCCCAGCCATGTCATCCATCAGGCCAACAAGTGGGCTAGGTCGCACCTGGGCAGAGTTGTATTCAGCTGCCCATTAGTTGTATTTCCCTTTATCTTTTCAATGTTAGTTAATGGTTTGATTCTGTTGATAGTCATCTGATGTTCCCCATATGACCAATGCTTAAATTTCTTCAATGCAGGTAAATCTATCAAATAATGAATATCTTTTTACAAAATTTCTAAAATTATGTATTTTATAAAAGATGTGAATGGTAGATGTGAATAATATCAGTTTATCAATGTATGAATGGATGAATAAATGAAACAAACCTCTATATCACCCATGACATAAATATATGAAATGTTTTTGTTGATTTTGTAACACAGTAATTTAGTTTTTCTTTCACAATTGGCAGATTGTTGTGAAATTAGTCAGAATTATTGATGGACTCTGTAAACGTGTTTAAATGTGATAGAGTAATAAAGTTTGAGAATTTTTTGCATTTTTAAATTAATTATAATTTCAGTGTTATGAAAGACACTGAATTGAAAAGTTTTAAAACTCTGAAATTTTTGGTGTGGTGTGGACTATAAAGGGGGTTCTTGTAATCTTAGTTTGGCTTATACTACTAATTCCCGGTATAACTTTGGACGCATGACCTGGGCCTCTCTCAGTTCCCTCACATGTAATTAGAATGTAGAGTACGAAGTCCTTAATGCTCCTAACTATAAAATCCTTTTATTCTATTCATTAAAATTAATAGATTAGTGCTGGCATATTTTTGGCTAAGAAAATGAGCAGATTTTTAGTAAAGAAAGCTATGAGATGGTGCTGCCCCCTTTTGTAAACTTATTTTATTCAGTTTAATGACAGGAAAGGAGGAAAAACTTTCAGCAGCAATAATTTTGCAAAACTAGATAAATAATATTTTGTCACTTAAATTGCTTTTCTCTGGCATCCCTCATCTGCCTATCCTTGTATAAGCACGAGTTTCTAAATATTATTTTCTAAATCTGTTTGCTCAGATCTAGGTTTTTAAAAACAAATAGATTATGCTTAATAACTATTAGTAAGATGACCGAACAAATGTATGTTTTTGAAACTTTCAATGAAAACATGGTTTCTATAATTTTCTCAAAATGAACTTGTCTGTGCCTGCATTATAGAACAGTTGGTACCATATTAAGCAGAATATCTTTTACCTAATAAAACAGAAACAAATGTTTTCAGAGGATCTGAAATTCAATGAAGGTGATGACAGAAACATCATATATGTCATATCAAATAGAAAACAAAAGATTATGTTTTTAGTTAGTGTTAACAGCTAATAATTCATAAGAATAAAATTATTTTAATTATGTTGATATTAAAGTATTTTTCTTATGTGCTTCATACTGAAATCTATATAACCTTTTAACAGTTACATCACTTCCATTTTTGGCAATGTTGCAAATTATATAATGTGAAAACTAAAAACAAAAAAAGCCTGTTTACATGCAAAGCTGTGCTCCCCGGAAAGTTAGAGAAATCTATAGTGTCAAAGATTAAGGAACAACCTGAAAAATCTGAGAGTGTAGGTTAACACTTGCTTTGGCTTCCATGAGGGAAGGCGTTGCCAATCTTCTTTATCAAGGGGATTTGATTTTACCAAGTAAGGGGAGGCAAGATGTGAGGCCTAGGGTACAGAGTAAGTGGAGTACTGGGACAGAGACCCCCATTAAAGGGGTAACACTCAAAGAGATGCACCCCCACATAAAATGTGGACTAGAAAAATTTTACCCATTGGCAAATGGAGATTAAGAGAAAGCTTGACTGGTTTGTACTGTTCTAGAGGCAGGGAAAAATGTCCACTGAGAACTCATAACCAAAATCAGTCCTCACTGTTTTGGAGTTCATATTTAAAATATATACTTGATTTGGGAAACACCAAAATGAAAAAGTAATGTAAAAAGAGGTCTCCAGTTGGTAACACCCCTGGGAAACTAGCAGAAGCAACAGCAAAGTTCTCTGAAGAGAGCACAGACTCAGACAGGACCGGGTTGGACTCATGGATTTCTCAGCCATAATACAGTTAAATTTAAGAACACAGGAGGCAACATGCTGCCATTTTTGTTTCTGTTCCCCTGTATTTCTGTGTTAACTTACAAAGAAACGAAATATCACACAGAGGTACAAGAGGTACACGGCATAGTGGCTTATCGTGTAGTCTCTTGAGCCAGCTTCAAGGAATGGGTTAGCAGCTGGGTAATCTTGTGCAAAATACCTAACCTCAGTTTTCTCATCCGTAAAATGGAATTATCATAGTAAACCATCTCACAGGATTATTATGAGAATTAAATGAGTCAGTATGTATAAAGTACTTAGAACCAGAACTGTTTCTAGCATATAGGAAGTACTAAAAGGGGCTAGCTGCTCTTATGATTACCATCAACATCATCATCATTATATGTAATTGGTCACATTATCCTGTATCTCTTAAGATTAGGTTGGGTTTTCTTCAAATTGCCCATAGGTATACCCATCTGGCTTGGAATTCAATTTTGAGGTATACCTAGCAACTACACAACTATATACTCTGAGACACACACATGGTTGAGTAAAGAGAGTAGATTTACGTCAGAGTGTAGGTAACCCTGTCACTCCAGCTGTAGCACCTCTTCATGCCCTAGACATATACACCAGTGAACACTCACTACTACCCTACTCCAGGAAAACACAGGACAACAGCTTTCTGGTTGTCTCCCCTTGAGACTGGTCAACTCTACAAGCTCTTGCCATAGCTGAATTCCACTTGCTCTGCTCCCTCACTTCCAGGAGCTTTCATGTTTCCAACTTTCTTGCTGACTCTTTCATAGCAATTACAGCAGGGGAAAGAAATGCCTCAGCAAACCAACATCTTATGAATATTAGCATCATCCCATGAAAAATGAAACTAATTGATTAATTGATATCTGTCTCAGGATGTGATTGTGAGAATTTTATTCTTCTGTTTAGGAGTAGTTTATACTGAAATGGCATAAATGTGGTACAAGAAATAAAGTTAGTAGCTACATAACTTCAAATGACAAATTTGAGGCTAAGAAGGATTAGGTGACTTGCCACTGGTTAATACCTGAGCTGGGCTATAACTTATAATTCTCAGGCCAGTGCTCTTTCTTCATCCTCGCATGAGACATTAGAGGGAGCTTGCTGGAGGAGGTATGATTTGAATTGGCTCTTAAATTGTCTCGATATAACAAAGAGTTGGAATTAGTGACTGGGACTGAATCTCTTCCAGTTTAGAGAGTCACATGAGTCAAAAGCAGGGAGAAATGGAACTGTCACTTCACAAGCTCCATTAATCACTCAAACGTTTGAGGGCCAAACTCACCCTGCATTCTTTAAGTTTATCTGAGGATAAAGAAATCCTTCAGCTTCTAAAAGGGAAATGCAGGGCAAATACCCAAGTGCTCTAACCCTAATGTCGCCCAGTGATGGGAATGATTCTCCCTACTCCCCACTCCCAATTTGGCTTATCTAAAATTTTCTACTTCTTTATAATGGTCTTTTATTAAATACACAATGCCTGATAATATGGTGAAGTAAAATGTGAACTAAAAATATTTATTGGATATCATAGGAAATATATCTGAATGTGCAATTTTAGTACATGCCATGTCTTGCCGGATTGCGATGCATTCAGAAAGGAATCTTTAAGAAGCCCAGGAAATATTTCTAGAAATTCCTTTTGTCAGATTCATGAATAGTAAGGAATCAATTTGTAGCCACTGAAATAGAGGTAAGTAAGAAGTTTTATTTTATTATTTTTGTTCTTGAGAAAATTCTATTAAATGACCTATTATGAGTTTAACATGTTATCAGTGTTGTCTTATTTCTTGAGGACATAGATGACTTCCATCCTGCAAATAAGCAATTAGCATAATTTCTGGAGAGCTCTATAGGCTCTGTGGTAAAGTACTGGGAAATTTAGTTATTTAGTACTTATATTCTTGCCCTCAAAATCTTTGGAAAGAAAATGGTTAATTAAATACTGCCCAGTAGAGAATCAATGGATTAGGCAACGCTGTTTACTAATCTCAAGAGGTGTATTTTCAATGGTTTCTTACTCCTTTTATTTTTATCAAGCAATGAGATCATGAAAAAAGAGCTCACATTTTGAAAAAAAAATCTACCAATCTATTAGCAATAATATGAAAATTATTTGATGTTACCTGGTTAATTGCCTTTTTCCTCATCTTGCTGTTTTCATTTTGTAAGAGATTTTTTAAACCTTGATTCCTTTGCATTTGAAAAAGTCATGTAAATTCAGATCATTCTAAGGTCTGTTAGCACATACAGAGAAAACACTGGAAACATTATCTCAATATTAGGCTACCTCAATAAAACAGAATCAGAACCATAGCCATAGGTTGAGCACGGCCCGCATACGCTCAGCACATTCTCTTTCTTCTCATTTTGGATGCTGTAAACTGCTCTGCACAGGTTCCAGTGCTCTGCCACAAAACCAGTGGCTATGCCAGGAGGACATTGCACCTCCAGCTGCAAGGCAAGCAGTGGCAGAGAACAGGATGTTACATACATTGTTTACACATACCCAGATTCATACGCAACCGAGGTGTGTTCTTAAATCATGCCAGGACTAGGGGAATTATTTTGGGGACAAACGGTCCTCCATGTGACTCTCACACTCTTACACGTCTTGCTGGGAATGCCAAGACTGCAAGGCCCTGACCACTCAACCCAGTTTATCTCAGTTTTGGGTTGTTATTGAGAAAATTGAGATCTTGGTTCCCTTCAGGACAAAGACTAGGCTCTGTTACTGCTTGCTATAAAATGGCCAATTCACCAATCTCAGTGTTCCTCAGCTGCATATGTAGTATCCACCTGGATTTAACCGGTCAACTCTGTCAGACTTAGGGGCAAGAGGAATCTGCTCATGCTGCTGGTGTTTGCAGTGATTTTCTTTGTCGCTGAACTAGGAGTCTCATGTCTTTTGACAGAATGCATGAAATACCAACAGGTTAATTTACTAGCTTTTATGTTGGATAAAATCAAACCTCAGACCTGACATATATAACAGAAAACAAAAGAGGAAAGAGACATTCAGAAAATTGTATATTGTGAAGAGAAGATCAGAATGTGTATATGTGTATATATAAAACCATTTTAGAAGGCTTTAAAAGTATTTTTCACTACCCACTTTTGGTTTAATTATCCTTGTGAAGAAATGAATTCTTTTTTGTTAAAGATGAAAGAGTCACAAAGACTAAGGTATTTGGTATAAGCACAAATCAAAGGATATCCTGACTGTTTCTCTGATGTCATGTCACTTTACTAAGAGGTTTAAGTCCTCTAGGTCAATAGGAGGCAGGACCACCCATCCTCATGGATTGTCAAATCAGGATGTTATTGTTCATAAATGTATATACTCACATTTGTGTACACACACACACACCAAAATTCAATAGCTTCCTAGAGCTAGTATCCCATATAAGTTTAGGCCTAAGAGATTAAAAATCAAAATTATGTAAAAATAAATTAATTTTAAAAAGTGTAAGATGGTATAATACACAACTAACAAAGGAATGCACTTTTGATACATAAATTAACTTGGATGAATGTCAGTCAGTGAAAAAGCAAATCCCAAAAGTCAAAATACTATATGATTCCATTTATATAACCATTCTTGAAATGACAAAACTATAGAAATGGATAGCAGAGTAGTGGTTGCCTGGAATTAGGAATGGAAGGGGGAGGGTGGCATGGTTAATAAAAGAGGATTTTTGTGGTGAAACTGATGTGTATCTGGATTGTGGTAGTGGATTAGGAAACTACACAGGTGATAAAACTACATAGAACTAAATGCACACATGCATACAGATGAGTACATGGGAAACTGGAAAAATCTGAAAAGCAAATCTAGACAGTGTTGTTGGAAAAATGTTCCACACATTGGACTAGTTTTGTAATTTTAATTAGTTTTATTACATTCTGGCTTCCTGAAATCTTGGAAGGCTGCAATTATAAGACTTCACAAGAAGCCCTGAGTCATGAATACGAAGAAAAATTCCTTCTATATCCAAAAGGATCTAGGATTAGAGGTGGAGATCTGTCTCAAATATAAAGCTGTTACTAAAAAGACAATACTATCAGGGAGTAAGATATCTGGGAACAATGGCTGACAATCAATAAGCATTGTACCATTTGCCAGGCACTGTTCTAAGCAGCTGACATTTATTTCCTATTTAATCCTCAAAACAATCCTATGAGACACATATTATTATTACCCTCACTTTATAGGTGAGGAAATTAAACCACAGAGAGCATTGTAAGGATTGCTAAAAATTCAATTAATAACAAGCCCTTACTGCTGAGATGTACCTACAGTTGTTAAAATAAAATCTGAATATGTTCATAATTAAATTTGCTTTAGAAAATTAAGTTATTTATATAAGTCACTTGGCTCTGGTTGAGTGCAATAATAACTCTAAGTTATTCTTAACATTGTGTAGCCCTAACTGAAATCCTGTGAGAGTCTCAGTTTCTTTCTTCCCAACTTCCACGAAAGGCCAGAACTAAAGATTCCCCCTCCTCCACTCCAGAGATTTTAGAAAAAGTCTTTGTGGTAAAAGCTAAATAAGTGGAAAAAGGCCAACTATTCATTGTTCAAATCAAATGAAATGAATTCTATGGGAACAGGAGATCCTAGCTGAAACCTTACCAACAAAACTGGTTGAAGCCTTGATGGGATTTATGTTTTCATGCCTATTTTGAATATTACAATTTTTTTTTCTTTCAAAGTATTTATTGGTTGTGAACTGCTGAGTTCAGTTCACAGTCTTCTAATGGTTTATATTTTGGAAAACACAATATAAAAATGGTATTCCTTATACATTGCTGTTGATAAGAAGCAATGAGGTAGAACTTTTTCTTTTTTAGGATTTGCCTCAGGGATTCTGATTCAATAGACTGGATTGGACCCCAGGATTCTGAATTTTTACTTTTATCAAGAAATTCAGATTATTTTGATGCACTTGGTATATCGAGCCACAATGTAAGAACCAATATGTTGAAATGATTTTTTTTCTGAAAATAGGATATAATCCACTGTCAAAAGGGAATGTTCATAGCATTATTCCTAATAGCCAAAAAGTGGAAAAAAGCTCAAATGACCAAGAAACGATAAATGGGTAAACAAAATGTGGTATGTCTATACTATAAAGTACAGCAATGAAAAAGAATGAAATTGTGATGCATGCGACAACATGCATGAACCTTGAAAATGTATGCTTAGTGAAAGAAGCCAGACACAAAAGGCCACAGGTTGTATGATTCCATCTATGTGAAATATCCAGAATAGGTAAATCTACAGAAACATAAATAGATTAGTGATTGCCTGATATCTAGAGGAGGGAAATCCGAGGAGTGAGTGCTAATGGATACAGATTTACTTGGGGGTGTGGGGAGGGGGATGTATTTGTTCTGGGGATTAGACAGTGGTGTTGGCTCTACAATCTTGTGAATATACTAAACCCACTGTATTGTGCACTTCTAAATTATATTATATCTGAATTAAATTATATCTCCATTAAAAACAAATAGAACATACAATAGGTCATGTTGAAAGGCACTGAAATAAAATTTCAAGGCACATGATTCAAATTTAAGGTTGTCAGTACCTTAGATTTAGGAGGGGTTGAGCCATGAATGAAGAGTTATACTGGATTATATTCACACACTATGAACATACATGAAGGAAATCAGAAAAGGAAGCACTGTAGTGCTGCTTTATTCAGAAAACACTGTGGGGTCAGTTACCTGAGCTCTGTGGATCTTATTTTTACTGTCAAATAACACCTTACAAAATTTTCATCCTATTTGTGTACAGAATTTAGAGAACACCATCATAGTTTATAAAACTTTCTGCTTGGTGGACTGTAAATTATTTGAGGTTGAGAATCTGTTCTAATTGACGTTTAGTAAACTACTTGGCATCCAACATGTGTTCAATACTTATTGAATCAATTAATTAGTTAATTAAAAGTGCAACAGTAACCCCTGGTCTCGTTTTCTATGGAGGTGAAAGGATTTTTCTGAATATTTAATCTACCTGATACAGAATGGGAATTGTATACCAGAGGGACATCAGGTTTATATCTGATGAATTTAGTGGGAATTATAGTTGGGGGGTATCAAGTGTTAGATCCAGGAATTTTGTTTAATTTTCCATTTTTTCTGCAAGCTGATCAGGGGATAGTAGTGACTACACCTGGAGGGAAAGCGGTACACAATTTACAAATGGAATGATAATCTAATAAATGAATATATTTTTTTCTTAGTATGATAAAACATTAATATACATAATCATTATGAAATGCATGATTGTAATTACTGTATTAACATGAGTAATTTATAATGTATGGTTATTAGGCATCAGTCTATACATCTGGTAAATTTTTAGGCTAAACGTAGATTTCAGCATTTCTACTTCATCTGTACTTCAACTGGTCAGTTTCTTCTGGGGAATTCATTGAAAACCTTCACTGGAGTTTCCAGCTTGAAGCCCGCCCTATGAAATTTGGACTTGCCCATCCCCACACTCTCATTACACACACACACACACACACACATACACACACACACACATTCCCGTTGGTTCTGTTTCCTTAGAGAACCCTAACACAACTCATATTAGGAATAGTCCGGCATTCCTGAACTAAAAGCATTCCTTGAACCAGAAGAAATGGTTGATTTTTATCTCATAGAAAACCAAAGTTCCATAAATTCATTGTTCTTCTCCATATATCAGTTGCTAGAAAACACAGGGCCCTCCTCTACAAAATCAAGTTGTTATTACAGGCTTTTTTTCACTATTACCTCTTTTGTCACACTTTAAATATGCTGCCCTTATTTTCTCTTTACTTGATTTTCCCCACACATTTTAGGTTATCTTTCTTTACATGTGTGCCAGTATGTCTCCATTAATCTTTCTTATGCCAAAGATAAGTAACAGGTATATTCATTTATAAATGAACATAATAAAAATACTTCCAAAATAAAGTAAAACTCAAGCTTTTATTAAAGAAAGCAATCATATAATTCACATTTGAAAATAAATCATATTAACATTTGTTCACAGAATACCTACCTGCTGACATATATGAAGAATTCTGAAAAATAAAATATTTTAACACCTTAATGTAAATATATTTACACAAACATGTTATATAGTTATTATATTTAGCGATATGTATATGAAGTTTTGTGATTTATTTTACCTCCAGCTACCTTTCATTCATTCATTCCTTAATTGATTCAACCAACATTTACCAAGGGCCTATTATGTACTAGGCTCTTACAGATGCTGAGAATATAGCAGGAAGCTAGACTGATGAGATGCTTACCCTGCTGGACCTTATATTCTAGTGGAACAAAATTAAAAAACACGTCAACAAATATTTTAAGATTAAATCTAGAGAGACTAGTTAAGAGGAAAACAAAGTAAATGTTTTTAAAAAAACATGATTGAAGAATGTCAAGAGGGTCAGGAAAGCCTTTATGAAGAGGTGATATTTGAGCAATTTGAACTATGAAAAGGAAACATAACATTAAAACTTTTGGAAGAGAGTTCCAGAAAGACAGAATAAGTGCAAAGTCACCAAGATGAAATGAGCTTGGGATATTCAAGGGAGAGAAAGAAGAAAGAGATCAGATGTACTGGGACACAGTAAAGAGAACAGAGGTTAAGAGATGTAGCTACAGATCAGATCATATCTGGATGCCAGTAGCAAGTTGTTTGAAATTTGTTATAATACAGTTGGGAATATTTCGGAGACTCTTAATCAGTTGAGTGATCAGATCTGATTTCAAGGGGGAAGAGCCAGAGTGGAAGCAGAGAGCAGCTGGTAATTAACCCAGGAGAGAGGACACTCAGGACAAGGGTTATCTGTATGGTAGGGGAAAGGAGGGCAAGTGTTTAGGGGTGACCAAAAGAGGCAAAGTCCTGCTAAAGTTCTAGTTGCTAAGCAGGGTGGTGGAACAGGGAAGATGGGTTGTTATTCTCTAAACAGTGCTTATATGTTTAAATATGCATTTTTATATGTATGGCATTATTTCATAGTAACAAGAACCATTGCCCAGTTACATGTAACCTTTTTCTAACTGGAGGTTTGTTGTTCCTTTCTAGGTTAAGTCTGGGGATTGATTCCAAACTGCTAAGGAACCTCAATGGAAACTTATCACAGAAAATTTTCTATCTATCTATCTATCTATCTATCTATCTATCTATCTATCATCATCTATCCAATATATCCATATACACATAAAGTAAATGTGGCATTAATTTAACAACCAGTGAATCTAGGTGAAAACAGAGATTTGAAATTTTTTCGAAAGAAAAATTTTAAGGTTAAAAATACAGAATTTGGGACTCCAAACCTTAATTAGTACCCTTGAGGCCTGGCCTGAAAATCCGTATTTTTAACAAGAGTCCCAGGTGATTCTTACGATCAGGCATGTTGACACCAATATAGTATAAATAAAATTAATAGGTAATTATTAGTTCTCAATCATGAAAATCAGAAATTAGAATTCAAATCTGATTAAATTGATTGAAAAACAACTCTGAAAAAAAGTCTATAAAAATGTTTTGAAAAGCAACTAATATCAGTGAATTTCAGCAAAGCATAATCCACCTACCCAGTGCCTCAGAAGTCACAGTTACCCAAGAGTTTACCTCCTGTCACCTTTGAGAATTTGTTTCTTTTTTCCTACCATCCTATAATCTCCTCCCTTTCTTATAAAACTTGACAATATAGTTTAGTTCAAATGTTATCTAAGGCAGGATAATTTCCTGCCTTACAAGTATGGTACACACATGAATGTTGTAAACTTAAACTTCCCTTAACTTTCAATGAAATGTTTCAGATTTTTAAATCACTGGACAATAGCCAAAAGTGCCACAAATTGAAGACAGACTGACTATTTTCTTTATATCAGATGGATGGAAACAAGATTAGAAAGGTTAGCGTCATATGGTCCAGACAGCTTTAATGGTAGAAGCCTTGGCATGCTCAGAGCTTAGGCTACTTATAGGAGAATTTGAACTGATTGGAGTATAAAAAAGAGGGAAAGGAAACATGAGCTGGATAGGCTGAGGTTGGTGAAAGCTGAGGATTGCTGCCTTGTAAGCCGGCCCTGATAATCTTAAGTAGCACGCTACAGCAAGAGAACGATTGTACGGCTATCACTTGCTGCACCCAATATTGCAGTTGGGTTGTATGCTGTATCAACCAAAAGTACACACCACACCTCTTTAATTTCACCTTTGTAAATGGTGACAACTGAGCTCAATAAAACCATAAGTTTTAGAGCAGACTCCAGAGATATTTCACAACTTCCGTCTCAGTCACAAAGCAGACAAGGAAGTTGGCTTTTTGCAGTTGGATATTTACTGGAAGCTGCCCTGATCTATTGGCCAGGGAGCCTCTGGGCTTCCAGAATCTTGCAATTCTCTAGCCACAAGGTTTGCAAACGTGATTATGCATTCTAAAACTTTTGTCCTTGCCTGTCTCCAGTGACTTCAGCACCTAGAGGAGAGAAAAGAAAACAGGAGATCAATGGACAATTCCTTCTGCTTCTTAGCAGGACAGGAGAAATATCTTGTTTCTGAAAAGACCTACCCTGGCTACCACAAACCCCTGTCTCTCTCTATGGGCTAATGTGTAACTATTAGGAGATGATAGCCTTTGTGCAGAAGGTGGGATGCTTGGAGGAGAGCAGAATATTGGGTGGCTGGTAAATGGCATGTGCCAGCACATGTCAGGAAGTATGGATTGTGGTCCAAAGTGTGGATTCCAATCTTAGATATATCCATAATATCTGGGTGGCCTTGGGCGACTCCTTTGCTCTTAGGTTATCTGCTGTAACATGGGTGTTCTGGTTTGCCAATGCTGCTGTTATGCAAAGCACCAGAAATGGATTGGCTTTCATAAAGGGGGTTTATTTCGTTACACAGTTACAATCTTAAGGCCATAAAGTGTCCAAGATAAGGCATCAACAATCAGGTACCTTCACTGGAGGATGGCCAATGGCGTCCGGAAAACCTCTGTTAGCTGGGAGGTCTCATGACTGGCATTTGCTCCAGAGTTCTGGTTTCAAAATGGCTTTCTCCAAGGATGTTCCTCTCTAGGCAGCAGCTCCTCTTCAAAATGTCACTCTAAGTTGCTCTTGGGGCGTTTGTCCCCTCTTAGCCTCTTAGGAGCAAAAGACTGCTTTCAAAGGCTGTCTCCAAAATGTCTCTGTAATCTCCATCTCCTCTCTCAGCTCCTGTGTGTTCTTCAAAGCGTCCCTCTTGGCTGTGGCAAGCTTGCTCCTTCTGTCTAAGCTTATATAGTGCTGTAGTAAACTAATCAAAGCCCATGCTGAATGGGCTGGGCCACACCTCCATGGAAACTATCCAATTAGTCATCACCCACAGTTGGGTGGGTTGCATCTCCATGGAAACACTCAAAAAATTACAATCTAATCAACACTGATACATTGGCCCATACAACATTTCATCAAAGATAGTCATGTTTTGGGGGACATAATACATTCAAACCTGCACAATGGGCATGGTGATAGTTGGATCCACCTGATGGAGTTGTGAAGATTTAAACAATCATACTTGGAAAGCATGATTTTAATCACTAAAATTATGATTTAAAAATTGAGGGCACATAACAAGCCCTCAATAATTTTGTATTATTACTATTATTTCAATAGGTAAAATGTAGCAACTGATGAACAAAGAGTAAATGTCTCTATTCAAATATAAAAAAAGCTGTCTGCCCTGCATGGTATTACTGACCATCCACGGATCAGATTTTATGCTGGGCTCAAAGATTACACCACTAACTTCCTGCTTCTCATCACTGAATATGGTGCCAGCAGATAAATGAGCATTGTTTATATTTAGGTTGAAATTGGAAAGAACTGAGAGAAGGAACCTGGAGACATTGCTGAAGGGTTTTTAATTTGCCAGGGCTGCTATAACACATCCCACACAATGGGTCGGCTTAAACAAGAGAAATTTATTGTCTCACAGTTTAAAATGAAGGTATCAACAGTCCATTCTTTCTCCCAGAATCTGCAACATTCTTATGCGGCTTGCCACATGTTTAGGGTTCCTTGGTTTGCATCTCTGCCTCCATCATACGGCAATCTGCCTCATTATCTGGCCTCTTCTGAATTTCTGACTGTGTCTGAATTTCCTTTACTTATAAGGACTTCAGCCGTGCTGAATCAAGGCCCATCCTGATTCAATATGGCCTTATCTGAATAGGATCTTTGACGATCCTATTCACAAATGAGTCCACACCTTAAGAAATAGAATCCTCAAAGGTCCTATTTACAAAGGGGTTCACATACACAGGACAGGGGTTAGGACTTGAACATATCTTTTGTGAGGGACATAATTCAATCCCCCTAAGGCTCTTTCTTATTTCCAACTAAGTGAAAGAAAAATGAGTTAGAATGCAGCCTAAGTGTCTACAGGATTTGTTTCAGCTCAGGATAGTAATATCAAACATGTTTTATTATTCAGAGGAATGGAGTTATTTAGCACTAGACATTAAAAAGAAGCAAGTGATCAAAGCAGCATTAAAGATGTATTCTGAATATTAGGAAATCATAATATTCCTTAAGTCTTTAACATGTACATATTGAGATGTTTTTTCAAATCTGCACTATCAAAAATTGAATATTAGTCTCTATATGGCTGTAGTGCTTAATGGTATAAAAATTAAATGAGATAATAGCTATAAATATATATTTATGTGAAATTCTTGATAATTCTGTTACTAATTGAAACATAGGTACTTTTCAAGTGTCCAAATTTCATAAACCTCATATTTCACGACAGGAACCCAGACTGAGTGCATATAAATTAATGTGCTAATAGTCCTAATTAAATAAATATGCTGTGTTTTAAAAAATAAACATTAGTCCTTGCTGTAAAAGCCAGTGTACTAATAATTTTTCCATAGCCAATAAAAATAATCATTATATAACTTTAGTTTTTATAAGTAACTTACTTTCCAAAAGAAACCATTCCTAAAATGTTGGCATATTTTCTTTGTGTGTGAGTGCATGAGTGTGTAGTTTGTATGTCTCTGCATGGGAATATAGTCATAATATATATTACAACAAAATTAAGATCTTATTATAATCATATATTAATATATTGTGAAACTAACAAATATTTTTAAATCATAATTTTAGTGATTACAAAACAGTCTACCAGTTACTATACCTTAACTTATTAAAGTTTTTCAATTATGATTTTCACTTTTTTGATGTTATGATTAATGCTATAAAATAGCTTTTTACATAAATGTTTGAGTGTAGTTCCGGTTATTCCCTTAGGCAAAAATAATTTAATTACTTTTCAGAGTCTATAGGTGAATGTTTTTAGAGTTCAGGAAACATTTTGCCTAAAAATATTTTCTATCTAGCAATGGTCCTTCTATTTAAACCCAAAATATTGACCATCTCAACATTGAATATTATTTTCCTTTAATCTTTGCTAATTTGACACATGAAAATTATTTTTGTTTTGCAAAGCCATTGAACATAATTGTTAATTCCTTAAATACTGAAAATATTAATTATTCATTTTTGACAGAGACTATTTAATTTATACTGGTTTAAGAGATTTTAAAGAATCACTATTACAAAATTATTACAGAAAAGCAGGTAAAGTACTATATGGTATAACTTTCACCCCATAATAAAAGAGTTTCTTATTCTTCCTTTTGTAAGTGATCCTTTAAATCATCTGTCACTTATTCATATGTATAAAACTTTTTATTCATTTCTTCAAATGAGGCAAGAATGAGACAAATGGAAATTTAATGGATCCCTAGGCAAAGAGTCCCCCAAATTGGAGTCTGAAATGCAGCAAATGGGGTGTGTTTCCATATAGCTTGCCTGTGGAGTACTGATTGAACATTAAAATAGCAAGTTTACTGTCCTTGTGACAGAAACTCAAAATTAGCAGACATTTTCCAATACAGGCTCAGGTCAATCATTGCTAAGGAACAAATAAATTGAAGTTGACAGCATAACCAGAAATATGTCCTTTGCTTCTTCCCAAATCTTTTCACATTTAGGGTGTAATTGTTGGACTTCTGCAGAGAATTCACTAGATTTATTTTGTGTTGTTTTGTTTAGCGTTTTGTTGCTTGTTTATATTTTTAAGGTTTACATCCATGTATGAGGAGGGCTGGAATGTCTAAGAACTGATTATTATCTCCATGGCCAATATATCAAATCAGAATTTGATTATACGATTATTGATCTCTTTGTGTCTTTAGATTTTATTTAACAAAAAACATTTAAAAATATTTTCATAGACTGTTTAAAAATACCCTTTTAATTTCATAAAAGCTGTATAATGTAGGTACTACAACAGAGGTAGAAACTGAGGCATAGAGAAATTAAGTGACTGTTGGTCCCCAAGGCGGCACAGCTGGTGTGATGTATCATCATTTGACCCTAGGCAGCCTTGAATATTAATTACTGCTTTGGGTGGTGGTTAAAATAGTTAATGCTAGTTTGTTTTCTAAAATCAATTTTTTTTTTCTTTAAGTTGTGAGGTTCTATTGTTAAGCAGTGTTATTACTAGTTTTTACCATTTTTTAACTTTGACCACAGAAATAATTGTTTTCACAAACTTTTTACAGCTTTCTGTATTTATCTTTCAACCTTGACTACAGAAATAAATTTTCCACTCTACAAACCTTCTGCAACTTTCTGTATCCATCTAGCCTTCATCCCACATTCCTAAACAATCAGTCATTTAGGACAAACTTACTTTCCTTTTCCCCTTAATTAGAAAAGCATTCTTTATACCTTCTATACAACATGCTATTACCACCAAAATCAAACTTGTTAGAATGATACTAAATATTTAAAACAAAACATTCTTTATAGAGAGAGGGAGTCAAAGTTCTCATTATCAGATTTCTTAGTACAGATATTATTTTATGACACTGGTTTGATAATTTGCACTTTTGCTGATTTTTAAATTCTGTTAGTTACTTTTGATGTCCTTCCAGCAATTTTAGGGTTTTGCAAGGACCCTTTTGACTCGGTTCTTCTTAACTTCTTAATTTTAAAAACTGATAGGCTAGCACGTTTACATTATTATTTCTTTTATTTAATTGCTTTGGAAGGCTTTATATTAAAGCAGAGGTGGAAGTCTGCATATTTTTAAACTGTAACTTTTCTTTTAACTTACAGATTTCTTTGTCTGTCTTGAGACAGTTTGCTATAGCTAGCCATACCACACATAAAGGCCTGCAGGCTGCAGCTATAGCTCATTAACAATTTTAGTGACACTTTCTAAATTCAGACTAATTATTAAGAATAGTTTTTAAGGGAGATGTAGCTGGCATATTTTGAGAGTTTCCCGGGACTGAGCAACAGCAAAAGAAATTATAAAGACAGAACATAGGAGTAGGAACTGTTTAAATGTAACTGGTTTTTCACACAAATGCAAACTGTGCAAACTGCACAAAATTTAAAAGGAGAACTACAAATCTGGGTTTATGGTTAGTGGGGCTTAAACCCACTGAGTTTTCATGCATGACCCTTGGATCAACTTAATTAGCCTTACTACACAATAGACTAATTGAAACAAAAGAAAGCAAAGTGAACACAATAAACAAAAAATTACACACTTACCCAGCACAGGGAAAGTCTTGATTGCAAAGCTGCCTTAACTCAGATGCATTTGGTGTTTGTCTGTGGTGGGTGCTTCCACCTGGACTTCCCAGTCCCAGTACTCTAGGAAAAATTTCTGGGCAGCTCGTAGGCACAGAGCTGAGGGGTCCAGCCAATGAGACGTGGATCAGGTTATTTGAAAACACAGTTTTAAATAGTTAGGCTCACCTGATTTTGTATCAAATAGAGAAATAAGTTTTCCTTTTGTTAGGGGAGAGGGAAATTTCTAAGTAAGTGACTTGTGGCTTAGAAAATTGTTATTTGTCTTTGGAAACTTTATATCCTTTCTGTTGGAGGTAGTTAAGGAGAGTGACTGTTTTTGCAATATGGCTTCAGGGGAGCTGTACAGTAGGAGGTCATCTACACATTGAAGCAGCTTACTGGGATGTAAATTTAGTGTTTGTAAATCAGAGGTTAAACGTTTTTAGGGATGGTGATGGTTGGTTGATAGTAAAACAGCAGAAGACAGTAACTTGAGGAGTTCTTGCCTTATTCATTTATCCTCTGGTTAGGACAGGTTGCGTGCTCCAGGTTTGCTCTGCACCCCTCTGCCCGGGAGAGGCGGGCTGGACTGGGACATGGAGGGAGGGACACACGGATGGTGAGCGGACTGTGCACGAGCCGGGTGAGGTGAGGAGAAGGCCCGTGGCAATGGGACGAGAAGGGAGGGGAAGGGTTTAAGGCTGAGGGGAGGGGAGCAGAAGGGGTTAGAGAGGAGTTACAAGGGGGATGGTTTGCAGGGTTAAAGAAGCAGAAGTTGCTTAAAGGCTTTTCAGGGTTAACTTTTGTAGAGAAGAAAGAGGAAGACTTAGAAGGTTTTCTTGTGAAGGAGGAGGATTTGGTAGGAGGCGACAGAGTGGCACAAAGATAGCCAGGACTGAACAGTTTAGAAACTTTGAGATTAGGAGCTGCAGACCACTTGTCATTGTGCTGAATAAAATTATTAAGTTCAGTGAGAATTTGCCAATTGAAAGTGCCATTTTCTGGCTAATGTTTTTGTTGTTCTAAAGGATACTGCAGCCAAATTGTATTGGTTCTACTTCCCCTTTTAATTGAAGTTTAAACATCTGAGGGGGATAGGTTTGGAGGAAATTCAGTTTTGCAGCTACTGAAAAGTGACTGTATATTACCTATGATTATTTAAGAAATTTGAGAGGCTTGTGGTTTGTTAGGGAACTTTGTTCATCAGAGGCTTACGGAGATCACCCGTGGAGAGACCCCACAGTTCCCTGCTCCTTTACAGGCTTACAGAAGCCAACCAAAACGTTGCTCAATTGAGACTAATGGCCCAGACCCATACGACCCATCACAACAACAAAGCAGGCATCACCAGTTTGCCACTGGGGTTCAGGAAATGCATGCAGTCTTTCACTCAAGGCATCCCCTGGGTTACTCTGACTGCTGCAATGGGGAAAGATGCTCATGGAATGTCAGAGAATTTTTAATGAGCGCTCAGGTTTTCCTAGGCTTACAAAGCCGGGCGCCACATTAAAGCAGGCTGAGTCGCCACACGTGGGTGGGCAGGGGTGTCCACAGGACACCGACCAAAACTCCCAAGGGGGAATCTGGGCAGAAAGATATCACTTACTTACCTAGGGCTGAATTAGTTGTAGATATTTGAGAGCCGTGAGGGTAAGCTGGCATTGGATGAAGGTGGTCTGAGTTGATGGACTCAAGCCGCTGAATGCATGGAAACCTGAATGGCTGTAGTTCAGGGAACAGAGTCGACTGGAAGGCTGCCCCATTGCCCCAAGGGGCCGGGAAGCTGAAACCTCAGTAGGTCCTCTGTCCCGGGTCTTCAGCACCAAATGTTAGGTCGGAGTCGTTCAGGAATCCACACAATGCAGCAAGTCATGCTTTAAGTAGAGAGTTTAAGGTTTATTAGAGGAAGAAAGCAGGTGGGAGCCAGCAAAAAGAAAGAAAGAAAAATGGCTCCAGCTCTCTATCTGAGAGCAGCATTTTTTAAAGGAAAAACCCACGTTGGGATGGAAGGGTGTTGGGCGAGGGGAAGAGTGCCTGCAGAGTGTGTTCTGTGTCTCGACTGGGTGAGTGTCTATTAATTTCTGGGCTGATTGGTTGCTAGGGTTCTGAGCATTATTCTTCTTTGAAATGTAGCTGTGTTATCTATCTAGGGAGAGCAGGCCTTTCTGGTTCTTCATCTTATGGACATATCTGACCTTGCCTTTCCCGCCTTTGAGGTGCCACTGTGGCTGGAGCAGCCTTGAACAACCTTCATTCTTTAGTTTATGAGGCACCTATTTTCTGTGAAATAAGCAGCAGGGCCCCTGGATCAGACATTCCTTCTATATGTTAGACTCTTTTTTCTGGGGTCGGACAGTAGTCTCAGTGTTTTTGCCTATACAATGGAGAAACATTATCTTCCTTATCCATAACATACTACTGTAAGATTCCAATAAGATCATGCTTGTGAAAATTTTATTAATGCTGCATATTCTAAAATCCAGTGTTATACTTTTCATGAGTAAAACTTCAGGAGTACTAGTGAGTTTTCAATGAATGCAATATGAATGAAGCTTTGGATCCAAAAGTCAGGGAGTATTGGATACAGAAGAAGAAACACCAATGGGACTTTTTGGGTCTTTCTAATTAGAAGGCTAATGTTAACCCTGAGCAAGCAAACCTGGCTAAGTGTTGCAGCCCAAGAGGGCCATGCCAGTCCAAAGGCCAAAGAGGACAATGAGCATTTTCTGATACATGAACTTTTATTCAGGGCTTACTTACAGGGTGAGAAGTCGTGGAGAGATCATGATGGCTCTCTCAGGCCAGGCAGGCATTGCATTTGCAAGGAAGACGACCAAGTGATGCAAAAAGAGCAGAAAGCCTTTTATAAGGGTTTATGACAAAGGCCTTCCTAAGGGTGGGGGGAGCACAGATGCAGGAATAAGACATTCTGACCTGGGGGGTGGTGCAGGAAGGACTAGAATAACAGTTGAACAATTACATTTTGCTCTTTTTGTGAGACTAAGAGCCTCTCACTTCCTACCTGTTTGCATACAGTTACATTTTAAGGTCAATTTACCCTTTTTCTCTTTACCGGCTTAGAAAGACAATAGGTTAAACATCTAGCTGCCTAGGTCACGCAGACTGCTGTGCACCAAAGATCTGCAGGCCTGTTTTGCTCAGGCCACTAAGTTTATATTGTTTTATCTTTTGTATCAGCTGACAAATAGTTCTTCTTCAGTGAGAAATGTTTCAAAAGCAGCATATTCTGTGATTTCAGCCACCCCAGGTGTGCTCAGGCTTTAGCTTAAGGACATTAGTTGACTAATCCAAATGCTGTCATCACTTCTGTCTGAAATCAAAGGCAAGCCTTCGCAACTACATTTAATGAAAATCAGGAGGGAATACCTGGATAATGGAAATTTTCTGTCTGTGTTTCTAACCACATGCAGAGTTCCTAAAGTAAGATATACAACAACTGTGACATATTAGGGGATCTGTAAATGATTAAATAATCAGTTAGGTTCTGGTTGTGTCTAGAATTTCACAGTGATTTAATTTTTGCTCCAAATGTACCTATAATTCTAAGAACTAGTTATGCAAGTCATATGCTTATATTTCAGGAATTAAAATTTAAGTATTACATTTGGAAAGAGTTGATCATGAACATTTTCTGATTTGATAATTAACACTTAATTAAATATTAAATGCTGAAAAGAGGTTTTAATCTAAAATAGAAGTGCAATAGCTCTGCTGTTTCATGACATACGTATATATAGACACTTGTAAACAGAATTCTTAAGAAAGTCATTATCAGCTCTGGCCATTTCTAACATACAGAGTTCTCAAAAACATGTGAAAATATACACACATGCATGTGGAACACATGAGAAAGTACAATTCATTCTTAATTTGAGGACTTTATTTATTAAATATGAAACATAAAAGGTGATCTGGGGATGTGTGGAAGTTGGGGATGGCATCCTAGTCTGGTGACTTTGCCACAGCCATCCAGCATCCTGACACTCTGCCAACCTCTGGGTCCTGGGCATGTGGAGGTTTCCTTTGTGGATCGAGAATGTCCATCAGGCCCCAACTCTCTTCCTTACATCTCCCCTCTCTTTTGTCCTGGAAGCCACTCTGTCCTTTCCTCTCCTGTTAGTTCTCAGAGTCATCTTATGCTTAGGTAATCTTCAGGCCTTGAGCATGCAGCGAGAGCTGTGGTTATTCTTTCACACATTTACACTGCAAGGAGGAAGGAAGGAGACACTTTGAGTTCTGAGATAAAAACAAATCGTAGTGGGTGTTCAAGGTGGAGACTCCAAGTGATAGGTTTTTTTTTTCCTCCATTCAGGTTACCTTGCTTGTTTTAACATACAAAAGAAAAGACTGGCATTTTGTAATTGGAAGGCTAATCTATTTTCAACTTTATTATGATATTAGAATGTATTTTACAAATAACAAAAAACAAAACAGCTCTCTTCTCTAAACTTAGACTATTCAATTTTATGCTGTGTATTTTTTTTTAATTTTGTAATAATAACAGATCAAAAGTTTCAAGAATAGTATGTGGAATTTCACCTACATTCTACCAAATTTTTTGTTTTCACATTTGCTTTATCATTCTCTCTTTATATACACATATACATATCATTATTTTTCTGAAGTATTTAAGAGTAAGTTTCAAGCATGCTGCTGCTTTACTCCTAAATACTTCAGGGTGTATTAACCCGAAACAAGAACATGCTCTTATGTTATCACAAAACATAATCAAAATAAGGAAACTAACATTGGTACAATATTATACATTATCAATTGCCTTTTTTTTGGTTTGTTGACTTATAATTTACATTTTTCAATTATCCCACATGCTATTGGGCAATCTAATTTTGTCCTTTTTTACTCAAAAGTAAATATGGAGTATCTTTTCAATTTAATTAACCTAGATGTATGTTTCTGTCTTTATTCTCACATAATATTATGCTATGTGAATGCACCACAACTTAATTGACTAATATAATCTCCAAGTTTTCATCGAAAAAAAAAAACTTGCCAGGAGTAGGCAAGCAAAATGGTGAAATAAAATTAAAAGTATAGGTTGTGGCAATAGAGCCATTGAAACAGACCTGCTATTTCATATTTCATAGGTTGGTAAACATCCTTGAGCTCCCATAGTAGCCTTGACCTCTCCTGCGATAGAGCTCATTATGCTATATTGTTATTGCACATTTATGCATCTGCAAATCCCACTGGACTATGAAAATAGTACAGGCAGAACCATGTTTCCTTTGTTAACTGTTGCATTGTAAATTCTCAGTTTACCTGTTGAATGAACAAGTGAATAAATACAATGTGTATAGAAGTTGATCTAGCTGCTTCTTTACTGAGAAACTCGAGCGAGCCTCCCCAACTTCCTGTCCCATCTACTCACACTCTTATCTGCATTTAAACCTGTCCTTATCTTTCTTCTACTTGTCAAGGAGGAGATGTCCTCTTCATTTCCCTGGCTACTCATTCCATTCATTACATGTAGTATTTCTCTCTTGTATCTTCAACTTCTTTCTTTTTTCTGTTTACTTCCCCCATAGCCAAAACTTAAGCTTCTCTCTCCCACTGAAAAAAAAGTCATATATTTCTTCTTCCTCCTACAGTCACCATCCAATCTCTTTTCTCCTCTTCTCAACTGAGCTTCCTAAAAGCATAATTGGTTATTATATATTTCCACTCTCTTATTTCCCATGCATTTCTCGATCTACATACAATCCGACTCTCATTCTTAATACTCCATAGAAGTGGTTCTGGCTTAATTCACAAATGACCTCTGTATTTCCAAATTCAGTGGAAACAATTCAGTCTTTATTTATTGGCCCTTCATGACTCTCTGCTCCGTGATATCACACTCTGTTTTTTCTCACACTTTTGAAATAATGTGTGTGCCTCTTTCAGAACTTATCTTTTCCACATAACACAAGCTTTAAAAAAAAAATTGGCTACAAGGATCTTAAAGTAAATGGGGCAAAATAAGTGCCCAAGAAAAGCCAAGGAAAGTGTTAGAAATATAATTTCAAAAGTACCTTACAGTAATAGGACCATTAAGTGTTTTTACTATAACTAGCACAAAAAATGATTTTCCAAACCAGCACCATTAATCTTTCAAAGTCTTATTTCTTTTTCAGCATCCCAGTGCTCTATACTTACAAATATATGACAATTGTTAAAAGTTTTGCTAACATATGTTCTACTTTTCTCTTCTTCTTGCTACTGTGATGGTTTTAAATTTTAGGAACATAGGACTATTAAAAATGTTTGTCTGTATAGGTCCTAGAAATAAACAATGCAAAATAATTGAGTATTTTAAAAATGTCTGATTATTTCCAGTGCATATTTATGATTCAGTTGTTAATGTTTGTATATATTTTCCAGATTAAGTGGAGGTTACCTGTGGGTCTAGTGCCTTCTGAGTTAATACTACAGAGAAACTATTGCTCATTCATTGTATCCAGTCAAATGGCTTCCTTCAACTTCCCCAGCCTATTGATTCTTGTTTTTTCATAATGAAGATACTTTCAATACATTTTCCAGATTGTGAAAATGTTACATGAATATTAGGAAAATTCAAGCAACAAAGAAGAGAGGGAATTGATCTAGTCCTTTTTTCTGCCAGGTGAAAGCACACACGTACAAACACCGGCATGCATTGCAGAACAACAAGAGAAAGTACAATTCATTCTTAATTTCAAAATCATAAATTTCTTAAATACAAAGCATACAAGGCTGATCTGAGGATGTATGAAAGTTGGGTGTTGCATCCTGGTTGGGTTGACTCCATCTGAATTTATTCAGTAGCATGACACACAGTGCCAAGCTCTGGTCCCTGGACAAACGGATGTTTCCTTTGTGGATTGCAAATGTCCACCTGGCACTATCACCTGGTTATTGGTTTAAATATGTTTCTTTTCTGCCTGGCTCCTTAAATGGATTACTGCCTTGTTTATCTTTTTAATTTTTGGCCTCCCAAAATTTAACCAACATTTTGATAAAGTGTTTGTGGAAATGAAATGGAATGAAATGCCAAAGATCCCCCTTTACTCAATGACTTAGGCAGTTATATAGTTCCATCAAAATGATGGGTTTTTCAGGTGAGTTATATGCCAGTTATACCACACTAAAACTTAATATATCCCCAGAATGGATGTGCAAGTGCTTCATTACCTAATAGTTTCATTGCCTAATTAGTCTCTGCCTCTGGGTTTTATTTTCCCAATGTGATTTAGTTAATGTCTTAGCTAAAGAGAAAGTAAGCCACTGATCAAATTAATGTCTTAGCATAAAGTAAAGTGAACCAACATTGGCATAGGTCTTTTTCAGTAGCATTTAGCAGAAGTCACTGCTAATTATCTAGCCAACTACAGACATACTTTTCAGGCAGTAGGATATGATGTTCTTTTTGCCTTTTGTCTTTTTTCTGGAACATGGCACATACATAATAAATAAGAGCATCTCTGGAAGACACATGTGATTGAAGCCATCCTTCTTATAGAACAGAAATATTTTTCCATATTAAGAAATATTATCTATCTATAGCTAATTTTTAAGAATGACTGGATCAGTTCTAGCACATTAAGATCCTGTGAATGCTAAAAAAATTTGAAGAGGAGTTACTAATACCAACCTTACTCAAAATCTTTCAGAATATAAAGCATGATAGAACAACTCTCAACTTGTTCTATGAAGACAGACAGTGGTGGTCTGGAGCCAACTTACATAGATAGGTTCATAAGAGCCACCTGTGAGCATTGCTCCCCAATCCTACATTCAGCGAAATCACATCAGTAGCTTGAAATCAGCAATGATTGGAGTGTGTACACCCTAGTAATCACAAAACATGGCAAACAGAAGCTTTCTATTTTCCTGGAAAGCAAGTGGCTTAACATTTACCAGCACACCACTGAGTTGTATTAACCCTGTTTCTATAACTTGACAAAGATATTACAAGAAGAGAAAATCAGACCCAAATCACTCATGAACATAGATGCAAAAATCTTTAAGAAAGTATTAACTAATTTAACCCAGCAAAACAAAAACACATCATGATCAATGGGATATGGAAATACAATTGATACTTTTGGAATGCCATTTTGGTTAAATAATTCAAAGCAAATCAATCTAATTGACCAGTTTATCAGACTAAAGGAGAAGAACTATGCAATCTTTTCAACAGTCATAAAAATTACTTAATTAAATTTAACATGGTAAAAATTGCAGCAATTTAGGGATGAAATTGAATTTATTCAATCTGATTAAGAATGTCTACCAAAAATCCAGAGCTAACATCATACATGTGGTTAAAATATCCAACAATTTTCCCTTAAAGTTGGGAACAAAGCAAAGATATTCTATTCACCATTGTACTGGAAATTCTACCCGATTCAATAAAGCAAGAAGAAGAAATAAAATTCATAAAGATTGGAAAGGATGAAGTATAATTATTTTTATTTGCAAACGACACAATTATTTGTGCGACAAATCCAAAAGAATCTACAAAGATACTACTATAACTAATAAGTGAATTTCACAGGGTCAATAATCAAAAATAAGCTATAATTCTATATACAAAAAATGAACTTTTGGAAATATTATTTTAAAAATACCATGGATAACAGCATCATAACATCAAATATCTTAGAATAAAAATAATGAAAAATAGATAAGATCTTTATACTGTAACTATTAAATCTTAATGACAGAAGTTGAAGACTACCTAAGTAAAGGAGAAACATAAAATGTTCACCCATTGGATGTTTCAATACTAAGATGTTAATCTGTACAAATTGTCCTACAGATTCAATGAAAGTATCCCAAAGCTTAACAGGTTATACTGTTCTATTTTGTTTTGTAGAAAATGGGTGGAGGCGATGTTTTGTTTGCCTCTTCTCCACCCCATTGGTGAGGGAGGGAGTTCAGACCTAGGGTTCTGAGGATGGCTGAATACTCACTACCCAATATTGGACAGATGAGATCAACTGTAGTTTATTAATCACATATTCTCACAGTCTGGGAGAAGAGAATACTGCATGCTGCGAAGGCCACACAGAGGTTGCACTCAAGAGGAGAGTGAACCAGCAGGGGCTGTGGGAGGCAGGTACTCTAGTCAGTAACAGGATGGTAAGGTGACCCCTGGTTCCCACTGGAGGATGTGATTAGCTTGTTTCAGTAATTCAGTGGTCCTGGCAGGGAAGTGTAACTTACTAGGTTGAGAACCATGCGGGTGTGCAGCTGGTCTGATTGATAGGAGAGCTAGCTGGGTAAAGAGTCTTTCCTGTTGGGTGGGAGGCATATCTGGGAGTGAAGAGAAAGACTTCAGGGCTCTGTGAGGTTCCAAGATGTCAAGTCAGCACATGATATTTTTGGTCTTACAATACAATTGACAATTTGATGCCTTGACATCAAGCATCTACTTTAGAGATGACTGATATTTTGAGAGGCCAATAGAGAAGACTCTTGAGACATTGTAATAAGCATTTAAAATATGAGTAAATTAGGAAGGCCAAAGTTATGAGTAATAAAATTTGGAAGCCCAAATGAAGCCAATGTCCCCAGTAGTTAGAATAGACAGGAAAAGAATCTTATATCTCTGGTACCATAGGCATTTGAAATATTTGTGTAACATTATATGTTACTCATACATTGGCTTTCATTGCTCTGAGGAATTTTTGGACTTGTCTGGTATTCATGATCTGTATGTAACAGGTGACTCTTGGTATGGAGTATACCATCTGCCCCACAGCCAATCAGTAAATAGTCAATGGTGGGGGGTTGTCAAAAACATGAACTTTAGAGGTGTCCCTCTCTATAGCCAATAAAGGCAATTGAAGGATCTGTGTGGCACTGGTGTAGAGCGTGCATATCCCCAGGGGGCATGGATTTTGATTAATCAATACCTGTGGCAAAAGTGACACATAGCAGTTGTATGGGGGCGTCTACTTGCCACTTTGATACTCAAAAAAAACAGAGTTCTTTGAGTTGCCCATTAGGCCTCTCAGTTAAACTGGCTGCCTGGGGCCTATAGGGCAAAAGGAAGTTCTGTTGAATGCCTTTTCCAAGAGTCCAGCATTGTATATTTAGAGAAGTGAAACAAGTGCCTTTGTCACTTTCAGGAATGTCTGGAACTCTGAAGGGGATATGGCATGTCTTGGTGAGGCCTAGTGTTGTGTACTTAGTCTATGAAGAGATGTCTGTTACCTTGATTTATTTTCTGAGTTATCTATGAGGCAAGAGATTCCTAGAGTTCTTTACCTGAACAAGGAGCAACTCTTAGGCAATGGCTCCAGAATTTGTAAAAATATGAACATGGGGCCATTTGTTGGCAAAGGTATCCAGTGTGAGATGACTGCCTGTAGCATGGTCAGTTGTGTTGACACTTGGGTCCCCATCTGTTATCATGAACATCCCAGTTAAGGGATGAAAGAGCAGCAACATTCCACTGAACTCCATCAGGTGTGTGATGGTGGGATCTGTCAGGAAGGTGTACAAACTCCCATTGCTGTTTGCTTAGTTAATCTCAAGAGGATCACTAGGTAGCCAAAGTGTCTGGGAGAGGGGCAACCTCCTCCGTGACTGTGGCCATTTGGTAAGCAACAGAAAATAGGGGAGGCCACCCTTCCTGCAGGTGGGATATGCCAGAAGGCCCAGGTTTGGCTCCAATCTGTGTCAAGGAGGCCCTTGGTAGCTATGCCAGGCTTGGGGGTTTCTGCTTCTATGACCCAACACATCATGGGCAGCTGGGTATGGAGAGTCACAGGCACATAGAGTTCAGGGTCTGTGAAGACCTCTATTTCTGGAAGACCCTAGTATATGGCCAGCAATTACTATTCTAATGGTGTACAGGGCAGAGCCATGAAGGGCCAGTTTCTTGCATCAGAAGTCCATGAGGTATGAGAGGAGTTTGCTAAAGCCTCTATCTTGAAGGACTCTCTGAGAGCACACAAGGGCATGCCTGTCATATTGCAATTTTGGCAGATTCTGGAAACTTTTGTTTGAGGGGGCCCCATTTAAGGTGGCATGATTTGCAAGTAACAGCCTAAGAGCAATCTGTAAATGAGGAACATGTTGCCTTCAGAACCTAAATAAGCCTAAATGATGTTTTAGGATGCTGAGAGGTTCAATGGCTATTTATCAACAGCGGCAGAAATGGAGCAGCCCTTGGTTTACTCCAAATTTTCAGGTATTTAACCACAGAGGTAGAGCTTTGCACACTGTGTAAGGCAATGACCCATTCCCCTTTATAAGCTCTTTTGTGAGTATTTATATATCCTTAATGAGTGTGCCAAATGAATCCCCTTGGAGGAGGAGGTCATCAATATAAAATCATACCTATGTTCCTAGAGAAAGTGGATGCAGTTAAGATTTTGCATGGTGGCAAGGCTGCTGATGTGCTCCCTGTGGAGGTGTATTGTGTCCCTTCGGAGGTGAAGGTAAACTGCAATTGAGAACCTTGCAATAGATACTGAATGAACATATTAGCCAAATTTATAATAGCAAATATTTGGTACTTGCAGATTAGTGGAGTCAGTAATTTAATAATACTGGATATTAGGTATGGAGGTCTTAATGGATGGGACCCACAGTATTAAGATTGCAGTAATCCACCATGAGGCACCATTCATTCTTTCCAGGTATCAGAAGCAGGCAAAATTAGTCCACAAATGGATAAGTAGTGGGGGATTACTCATCCTTTCATTCATTAGGATTTATACAATAAATTGTAATCCTTGGAGTCCCTGTTTTAATTTATATTGGGCCACATTGAATATTTTAACTGGGATAGGGGGGTCCTATTTTGTGAAATTAATTAGTAAGTGCAAAAACTTAATTTCATTTTAATCCATTACTAATAAGGTCAGTGTCCAGGCCTCCTGTAATGGGTTGAATTGTGTCCACTACAAAGACTGTTCTAGGCCTACCCCCAGTCTTTGGATTTGAGCCCCATTGTAATAGGGTCTTTGAAGATGTTATTAGTTAAGGTGAGGACAAACTGAATCAGTGTGGGCCTAATTCAATAAGAATAGAATATTTATAAGGAAAAGAAATCTAGACAGAGACACAGATGTCTGAGTAGGAGACAGGAGACAGATCACCATGTGATAGAGGCAGAGATTGAGTAATGGATTCCTGGCAAGCCACCACCAGAACACTACGGACTTCGGAAAAAAGCATGACCTGCTGCTGATACCTTGAATTTTACTTCTGCCCTCCAAAACTATGAGACAGTAAATTCCTGTTTTTAAGCAAACTAGTCTGTGGTATTTGCTATAGCAGACTTGGCAAACTGAGACATCCATTATTAGATATTTTAGGGCAATAGTTGGGAAATTTAGAGAAGGCAATAGTTCCTATTTTTAAGATAAGGGTATGTATATGCCCTCTATTTTATATTTAGTTACTCCCCTAACATTATAGCAAGTATGTTTACATTTAGTGAGATCCCCAAGTGTAACTGTAATTTGAACCCCAATATTGATTAAATCCATGGAAATTTGCTAATTGTTGCATTTCAGTAGATGGTGAAGCTAACTCAGAACCTATATTGTAGAGGCAAAAAACCCAGTCAGTGCTCTTTTATCTTTATTGCTGTATAAATAATTTTAGTAAAGTTTGGATTTGTGATTAAATTAAATTGAAGACCACAAACACATATGCCTGGGTCCAGAATTCCTTCCTTCCTTCCTTCCTTCCTTCCTTCCTTCCTTCCTTCCTTCCTTTCTTCCTTCTTTCCTTTCTTCCTTCCTTCCCTCCACTGCACCTTCCTCAGCTTTTTTTTGGTCTCTGAATATACTTCTGGGGGGTTCTGTCTACCCAGATCAGCTCATATTTATAAATTTATTTCCTAGAGAGTTTCAAATCAGGGTTATTGGGCTTCCCTTGTGTTAGTGGTTATGTCACAGTGTTTATGATACTTTGATTAAATTGGATTTGAATTCATCCCTTTGCTATGCCCCAAGGGTGCCATAAGTGTTCTCCCTATAATATTGAGGATTAGGTTCTTTGTTACAATAACATTGGAGGTAGCAGAGTAGTACAAGGAAAGAGTGGGCCCACAATCCCAAGTTCAGTGGAACAAAACCATCCTCTGCTGTTGCTGTCTTTCTCTGCCACATAAACTTCCCTTCCTTCTTTTTTTTCTTTTTTTGTTTGTTTGTTTGTTTTCTTTGGGTTTTTTTGTTTATTTGTTTGTTTGGGTTTCTAGCTGCATGGTGGTGTTTTTCATTTTCTGTCCTCATCCAATCACTCATAGTGAAGACCTTCTGGGTGGTTAAGAGGAAAGTTGAGGGGAGGGGCACCGTGGCCTGCCTCTTTAGGTGGTCATCCTCTTCCTCCAGGGAAATGCCAATCTCCCAGGATTAGAGTACACATTCTTTAAGATCATTTTATCTGTATTCCAGGTGGGGGCCATCCAGCCCCATGATTGCAAGATTAGGTCTTTGGTGTGATGCTGAGTAGCAATGCTAAGCAAAGACCAGGCACATTGGCTAGGAGTTTTGCATGGGGATAGCTGTTGAGTACCAAATGCTTCTTTCTCTTTTCTTTCTCATCAAGTCCAGGGTCATAGGCTACTGATGGGCACCTTGATACCTTTCAGAGTCAGGGAAGTGGGTAAAGTAGCAGCAAGGGGAGCAGCAACATAGAAGATGGGCAAGGATGCTACTCTCAACTGAACAACAACCACTCAGACAAAGGCAATCAAGAAGCCATTCTTAATTCTTCTGACTTGGGACTCTGCCTCCCTACAAACCCTTAGGAAGATGACCCTGGGCCCATCCTAGTGGTGGGAAGTGGGGACATCTTCTAAAATGATGGCCAGGGAATCTCCCAAAGCCATTAATCTCCAGTCAACAGGCCTCGAGACACAGTATTGGAATTATTTGTCCTTTCCCAGATCTCTAACTCAACCACCAAGCAACAGTGCCGACGGACTTAAGTTGCCAACTAGTTAAGGCCACTGCTGTTCTTGCCATCCCCCCTCCAACTCTATTGGCAATGTCAACATTATGTCCCTCTTGTCACCAAGGAAGAGCGTTCCTGCCTTTTCTCTAGGAATTTCAATTGCTGTTCCCTGCCCTTAGGCTAGGTTGGTAGCAATCCTAAAGACCTCCTGCTATGCACAAGGACTATACCTGATGGCTAACTCATTGGAGTAGTATTATAGTCAGTTAACATATTTTTCACATAGGATGAGGAATGCCACTTTAGGGTTGCGGAAGAGCATGGCAGCATTTCAAGAGAGACAACAGACACATGGCCACAAGCTAAACTCAAGCTGGCCAGCAACCAAGTCATTAATTTGACTGACTGAATAATGCTGCAGGCTGGCAGGGAGGTGAAACCTATTGGCTGAGAACTAGTGGGGTGCAGTTGGTCTGACTGATAGGGGAACCAGATGGGTTGGGAAGCTTTCCCTGTGGGTGTGGGCATATCTGTTGAGAGAAGGGGAACTCAGGTTCAAGGCCTTTGGGCCCTGTGGGGTTCATAGATGGCAAGGCAGCACATGAATTGTAGGTATTACAACAGAAGGGAGATAGCCAGAGACTGCTAATTTGCAATAGGCCTTTTAGCAGTGTTTGCTCTTTTAGGCTATTCACATGATATACTTTGAGTAAATAGTGGGCTCTAAGTTAAAAAGTCTCCTTGTCCCTTCAATATCCTCTGCCATGTGACAAACTAAATGTAAAGGAGAGAAAGAAGACAATTGATTGGGCAAGTGCTTTGGGAGGCTGGAAGCCTTCCACTACACCAGTGGTTTGATTGCCTTTTGATGAGAGGAAAAATAGGAACCTTTTTCCTTTGTCACAAGGAGTAAAAAGTATGAGTGTGAATTCAAGTTTGTAAGTCAATTGGCAGGAAATTGAGGAAGGTCTGCTCTGATGATATTATGCATTTTAGGCCGGGACTGTTAGTCTAGAATGGTCACATGGATCTGATGGATATATAGTCAATAAGCAATCATCTATAACAATTATTCATGAAGTGGTAAAATTAAGTTCTGGACAGCCATATCCATGAGTTATATTGATGCACAAAGGCAGGGTATATTAGCCCAAGAAGTGTGTGCACTTGTAATCACATAGATTCTAGGCATTTGTTTTATCACATAAAAATCAAGTAAGCAGTGCTGCATTACCAGTCTTCCTTATAAGGAGTAGGAGTTATCTTTGGTCAGTCAACCCAATGAGACATGTTGGGTTATAAACATATGGAATTCAAACCAAACCAAACCAAGCCCCAAACTCTTCTAGTTATCCAGCACTTGGATACTGATGATTGTCCAAAATTATCCTGCAGGCTTTGCATGTGGGCTAAATAGGCTAAAGTTTAAGAAAGGCCAGAAATTAATAATCAAGAATCCTGGAGTTTCCAAATGGGCAATTTCATCACTAATTTCACTGGGGAAAAGATTCCTATAGAATGGTTGTGGAATATTTCAGAGAACACAGACTTTAAGGGCAGAAAGGACCAGCAAAGTTGATATCTCCATGTGCCCATCCAAAGCCAATAAATATCTGAATTAATGGTAAAGTTGGGGAAATTCCCAGTAGTGGTTCCTGTGAGCTGATGTGATTGCTACGGTCACATTGAATCTATGAAACATTCTTTAGTGTATTGTTCTAGTTTGCTAATGCTGCAGAATGCAAAACACCAGAGATGGACTGGCTTTTATAAAAAGGGGGTTTATTTCACTACACAGTTACAGTCTTAAGGCCACAAAACGTCCAAGGTAACACATCAGCAATCGGGTACCTTCACTGGAGGATGGCCAATGGCGTCCGGAAAACCTGTGTTAACTGGGAAGGCACGTGGCTGGCATCTGCTCCAAAGTTCTGGTTTCAAAATGGCTTTCTCCCAGGACGTTCCTCTCTAGCAAGCTTGCTCTTCTTCAAAACGTCACTCACAGCTGCACTCCGTTCAGTCTCTTTGAGTCAGCATGTTTTATATGGCTCCACTGATCAAGGCCCACCCTGAATGGGTGGGGTCACACCTCCATGGGAGTATCCCACCAAAGTCACCACCCACAGCTGGGTGGGGCACATTCCAAGCAAATCTAACCAGCACCAAAATGTCTGTCCCACAAGACCACAAAGATAATGGCATTTGGGGGACACAATACATTCAAACTGGCACATGTATCCTTGAAGATCCCCAACAGCACTGCATGAAGATGGGTTATTTGGATGATTCCAGTGGTCCTCTAAATCATTTAATAAGCATTCATGCTTTGCTTCACTAGTCCTTTCAGAAGTTCATGGAAGTCTGATTGAAATTGTAATTTGTTCCAGTGCTATGTTCTCAAAATGTGGTTCCCAACAGCAGTAGCAGCATTACCTGGGAATCTGTCCAAAATGCAAATTATTGCATCCCACCCAAGACCCGAAGACCTACTGAATGAGATATTCTGGAGCTCGGGTAGAGCAATCTGTTTTAAAAATCCCTCCAGGTGATTTTGATACATGCTAAAGTTTAAGAATGGCCAGAAATTAATAATCAAGAACCCTGGAGTTTCCAAAAACATCTGTCCATTTATCAGTGAATTATTTTGTTGGGCAACTTGGAAAATAGTTTATAGCATAATCTAATTTTCTAGGGTAGAAATAGGGATTCACAACTATATATTTTCTTTGTGAGATTAAATGGTAATATTTCTATACACAATAACATTTTGTTTTGTGGTGCATTTAAAAGGTCCTCCTGGATTAAGTCTGGAAGGCAACTGAAAATCTTATTTGCTCTCTATCAAGGTTATGCATTAGCTGATAATTTTGGAAGCATATGTGAATCCCTGTTCATGCTCAATAACTGAACAAAGAAAACAAATTAAGTCGCCAAAGTTAATGCTGCTTCTTGGCAGTTTCACTTTCAGAAAATAAAACAAGACAAACAACAAGAAACAGAAGAGTTCACTTAGCTTGGTTACCTTCAATAATGTATAGAAATCAAGTCCTCTTAATAACAAAACCACAACAATAACAATGATAGCCCCAAATATTTGCTTTCTCAAAAGCTCCTTAGCAGAGTATTAGTAGAAACCACTACTCTCCCAGGCACTCCCCTCTTGTCACCAAATTATATCAGAGAGTATTTTAGAGGTGCCAGTCTGCCCAAGTTAGTCCTACACTGCATGCTCTCCCTGCTTGTGCCCTTTCTCCCACTTACCCATGCCCAGTATCTATCAAGTCACCTGCAGAAATCTCATGTCCTGTTGTATGTATGTCAGCCATACCAATAACATTGACTCTAGGTGCTTTCAAAGCTTTCAGTTCTCAGGGTCCTAGAAAAGCATGATGTCACTTGCAGAGATGAGGCTAAACTTTGTTCTCAAGACAGTTTTGCTTGTTCATGGGTTCTCAATCAGTTTTATTAGCTTCTGATCCTCAATACCCAAACCACAAAGGAACAGACTGGAAAGAGACACACTAACGTCTACTTCACCCTCATCGTCTTCCTCCTGTAACTGTTTTATTGCATGAGATGTACTTGTAAGTTATAAACTAAAGGCAACTTCATTTTTTCCACCATATCCTGTATAAATGTTTAAAACCTTATTTTGGAATGTGAGGGTACTTGAAATCTTAATGTTTGTGCTCAGCCTTTGGAAGCTTGGCTGAAATGAAGGCAGAAGTCATCTAATTTTAGCATTCTGTTAAAACTCCTACCAAAACTCATGTACCCTTTAATATATATGTTATAGTGATATGTATATGAAAGGAAATAAACAAACAAAATACTAGTGTATGGACAAGTTTCAACTTTTCATATGCTAATCTTTCATTGCAAATGTCAGAACCACCAGCACTAAATTGAACGTAGCTGTATTAATTCTGACTAACATATATACTGAGCATTCAGCGTATACCATGCACTGTGCTAAACTAATTAGCTGATTTTATTTTTCAAACAATGCTTTAAGTAGACACTGTTATGGTATACAATTTGAGTACCTTGCTCCAGCGGTGCCTAACCCTGATTCAGTTAACCCTGGATGGAGAGGGAAAAGGTCCTATTTCTTCTAGGGATTGTAAGCAGAGAAGTTTTGTAGAAGGAATTGTGGATGCAATAGATAATCTGGCCATGAAATTGCTTTACAAAATTCAGGAGCAAGCTATCATGCTATTTATTTTTTTTCTTCAAATGAATTTGGCTCCATATCCCTTTTCACCAATATGGTAAGATATTCAGTCTCATGTAATTTTTGTTTTGAGCGGACAATGTTGTCCTTCCACTAAAAGGTTATAAAAGACCTCTATATAAGTACAGAAAATGGGGGAGAAATTCATAAGCCAAGACCTGTGATCCTCTGAAAGGCAGGAGACCAAGTTCTCCTGGCCAAGCCAGACAGTGTTAATTATTTATGTGAATCTCCCAGGCCCACAGTACTGGGAATGCAGCATCTTCAGGCCTACACATGGGTCTGTTACCTCTGGATCATTGAAGGGTAGAGGGGCAATATCTGCCTCAAGTCTACCCTCTCTCTTATTAGAGGAGTCACTTCTGAACCCCTTCAAACTTTTGCGCCCATCGTACTTCTATAATGATCTAGGCCATACACACTCTAAGCATTATATTTTGTAAACAAAAGCCTATTTTCTTCTGGGAACAGAAACCCCTACCACTGGGACAGGATTTATCCAGAGCATGAAAGGGTAATTTTTGTATGACTAGGGCTGCTCTATCTAGACACTTCAAGAAGAAGGATGAGTAGACTTTGTTTAGAAATAGGCTTCATTTTATTATATTTCACTGAGTCTTTACCTCTTTTGCTCCCCTTACAACAGTGTCTGGTTAGGATATTCTGTTTAGGTTAGGATGATCTGTTCCTTGGATATTGCCTGTCCCTGGAACCAACCAGATGTTTCTTATTTAGTTACATAAAAATGAGAAATAATGTAAAAAGAAAATCACAAACTAAAAGCTATTTCACAGATAATACAAATAAAGAAAAATCACTAGTTAAGTAATGTAGTAGATTGTGAGAAAATGGCTACAGTATTTTACAGCTCCTCCCATCAACAGGTGAGGTCTCTTTAAATGCCCCTTGAATGTGGGCTTATCCATGTTACTTGATTTGGCCAAAGGGACATTAAGAAACTTTATGCAAACAGAGGTTTGAAAAGCTTCTGCATAGACACTTGTTTGCTGACTGCTTTTGGACCAGGTGAAGCTAGGCTGGCTTTGAGAATGTCTAGAAAGGAAACTTGTCTTGAAAAGAATACTGGACATGGAGTTTGTCCAATAGAGTGAATTAAATAGAATGAATGAAATGTAATCCCACATAGACTTTAAGGAAGTTATATCTGCATGGACTAAAAAGGAACTGAGATGGTTCAAAATGAAAAGAGATTTTGTTACCAACTTTTTACAGGCAGGAAGAAGGCTGGGAAAGCTACTTAGCTAAAAATACTGCCATTTCATTTAGAAAAGGAAAGGTGTCTCAAACTGCAGAGCCCAAATCCCAGAAGGCAGAGATAAGAGCTATGGAGAACTATGGATTAGAAAGCCACTTTTAGAGAGTAGGATATTCTCTTCTCCCAGAGTAAAGGAACTGGAAACATATGCCCATTCGAATTCTAGAATTGCTGTTGATTGGTGTGTGCTATGTGGTTTCAATTTGTAACTGCTTTCAATGAGACCATTGACGGTGGTTGCTTTGTCCTTGGCTTACTATTGAATGTTTAGTGTGTCTTCTGAGTTTTCAAGTCTGTGAGTCAAGAGGAGCCACATTGACAGAGCCTCATTTGCATTCACTAAGGATGCAGATCACATGACACTGCATTGAATCTAATGCCATAACTGAAAGAGACTTTCGAGAGCCCTAGGAGGGTTGGGAATATTTTGCACATGGCAAGAATATAAATAATTGTGGCCAGGGGGTGGACAGTGATAAATTTGAGGGAAATAAAGCCATAATATTTTACAGCTTCTCACATCCAGAAATGGGATCTATTTTTCCATGCCTTGAATCTGGGCTTGGCTATATGACTTGCTTTGGCTAATGGGACATTAGCAAATGTGATGCAAGCTGTGGCTTGCAAAGAGTTTGCACACTGGCCTTGCTTTCTTGCTGCTTTTGAAACATAGCCACCATGTGTCAAATCTTTGACTATGCTCTTAGATGATAAAAGAGACATGGGAAGTTTCCCCTTTGCCCAGTCAACACTCACATTTGTGAATGAGACCATGTGGGATGAGATATCCCCAGCAGATCTCCTAAATGAGTGCACAGGCATGTGTGAGCCTGGGCTTGACAGGAGGAATGCACAGGAGAATCCTGAGCTAAATAAAATAGTTATTTTCAACCATTCAATTTTGATGGGGTTTGTTGCTGCAAAATAACCCACAATTAATTTATACAAATAATTTCAGTGAAATAAAACTTTATTTAGATATTCTCAGTGAGAGTTATTAAATTTTGCTGAGTGACTGGCAAAATTTAATGCCCAGTAATCTCTGGAATACTCTTTCAGGCTGATTCTTATGACCAAAGTTCAAAATACATGTAGTCCTAGAATGAAATTTAAAAACAATACAGTTAGATTGGTTTAATAGTAGAACCAGGTACAGACTTTAGACATGGGAGCATTTTTGTCCCCCTGTGTTGTAATAGCATGATTATAAAACATATTGAAACACAGAATTCTAAGGATCAGACCTGTAAGGAACCAACTGCTAAGGGCATGAGAATGATTGGCTATTTTTAAATATATCAAAATAATTCATTTGGGTATAAAGGCCCTGCAATAGCAATTAATTTTAGCTTATTTTATAAATGTATTTCATTAGTATGAACTCATTATTTAGTTTCTCTCTCTCTCTCTCTCTCTCTCTTTCTGTATGTGTGTGCATGTGTGTGTGTGTATATATATAAACTGGAGGAAAAGAAGAGAAAGTGTCATTATATTATAAATTCTATCAAATCCCAGAAAAACTACTATTAATGTCTTGGTTCAAATTCCTCCTAGACACATATAACTGGTATCATAATATGCTGTTATTCTGTTTTCACTGCATAATATATCCCAAGTATTCATATCATTAAAGTCCTTTAAAAACACTTATTTTGAGTCTTTTAATTAATTTGTTTTAATATCTGTTTGATATTCCATTTTAGAGGTGTTCTGTAATGTGTTTAATAAATCTGGTGTTTTTAACAACTAAGTTTTAAATTTTTTTGCTGTTTATTGAGTAAAATTTGCCACATAGAGTACACATTACTATTTACCAGAGAATACATAATTATTTGTCTACATCTCTATTTCTTGAAAGAGACAAATACATGAAAGAATTTGAATCTTAAGGTTTTTGATGGATATTTTTAATTCATTTCAGAAATGTTGTACATGTAGTTCATGAGTCCCTGACCCCTAAATCTTAACCAGTATTGAGGATTTATCAAAAATTTATTATATGATAAATGTAAAAGAGTATTTTATCTTTTTTTTTTTTCTTTTGTGCTTCCCTTCACAAGCTTTTGAAAATATTTTCTTATGTTCATTGGTCATCTATATCTTCTCTTTAATGGTTCTTTGAAATATATTTTTATATTTTTTGTCCATTTACCTTGGGAATTTGATGTTTTCTTCTCATTTAAATAAAGTTTTATTAAGACAAGGATATTAATCCTTTATTATACTTGCAGCATATAGTTTCCTTGCTTTATTATTTCCTTTTTAACATTTAACATTATTATTTGCTTTGAGGTATAAAAGGATAAGATTTTCTAATTTAGCAGTTTTTTACTTTGTGATTTTTATTTTTATTTTTATCTTTTTGCTTTGAAAAACCTTTCCCATTTAGAGATGAGATGTGGGTGTTGTTTGTTCATTTATTTATTTGATCAACAGTTCAGTATCTCCTCTCTTATACCTCCTTTGGATTTATTCTAGTCTTGTATTAATTTTTTAGATGTAGAGGCACAGAATTCATTAATTTTCAAACTATATTTTCTTCAATACAGTATTTACAGTTAACTATAATTTCTCTTTATTGCACACAAAAATTTTGAAATATAATATTTTAATTATTATGCCTTTTATTAAATTTTCAGTATGCTTTATTTTTCTAGTGTGTGTTATTTACAAGTTTCCAAATGTTGAAGGCATTAAAGAATATTTACATTTAGTAATTTCTAATGTGATTGCGCTTTGCTTGGAGAACAAGGTCTGAAGGATACCAATTTCCTGAAATTTGTCTATCAAGTTTTGTAAATACAATATTTAATTGAAAACCATGTGTATTCTCTAATTGGTACAAAGTTCTACATTCAATCAATCTTGTTAATTTTTGTGATGGTTAGGTTCATGTGTCAACTTGGCCAGGTGATAGTACCAGCTGTTTGGTCAAGCAAGCACTGGCCTAACAATTGCTGTGAGGATGTTTGTGGCTGGTTAACAAACCAACAGGCTGGTTTATTAAATTATCAGTCAATTGGCTGCAGCTGTGACTGATGACTCACCGAAGGGTGTGTCTTCTGTAATGAGAGTATGCAATTGGCTGGATTTAATCCAATTAATCAGTTGGAGACTCATAAGCGAGACAGTTAGAGGACCTTCACTTCTTCTTCGGCTGCCCAGCGAAGCGTTCCCTGAGGAGTTCGTCAAAGTTGCTGGTTTGTTTCCTGAGGAGTTCATCGAACACGTTGGTTGAATATCCCAGTTCATTTCCTGAGGAGTTTGTCGAAGTTGCCCATTCATTTCCTGAGGAGTTCATCGGACATCTTCCTTGGTGTTGACAGTTTGCTGACTGCCCTACAGAATTTGGACTCGTGCATACCCACAGTTGCGTGAGTCACTTTTATAAATTTTGTAGTCATAGATACCTCTCATTGATTCTGTTTCCTTAGAGAACCTTAACTAATACAATTTCGTTATGTTGTTGTACTAATTTTGAGCAACTTTACTAACATTCTGTCTCCTATACTTAGTAAAAATTGAGAGGTGTGAGTAAATTTTGTACTATTATGGTGAATTTGTCAATTTCTAATATTTTTCACTAATTTTTGATGTTGGTGTAAGGATTATACAAGTCTAATATATCTTCTTTTGAATATAAAATTTTATAATCATGCAATTATTTTCTCTGTCTCTGTGCTTAATAATGTTTTTTGTCTGAAACCTGAATTTGGTGGAATTAATTGTTTCCCTCTCTTTTTGGGGGGTTAGTTTTTGTGTGTTGTATAGGCACAAGTATTTCTTTCCTCCACATTTTTGTCCTTAGTATTTTATGTTTGTCCACATAAAGAACCTACAGATACATTACAAATCCAATTTAACAATTTCTACCTTTAACGGGTGAGCTTTGCTGATTCACATTTACTGTGAATATTTCAAAGTTTTGTAAAGAATATATGTAATTGAAATCTTTGATATAGCTATATAGGCAGCTGTTTTCTACCATTTTAATTTTAATTTTTATTTGTCTCACTTTCTCTATGTTTTTTTTCTCCTTTCTTTTTCTTTTTTTAAATGATTTTTTGTTTGCTTCTTTGCTTGCTTGCTTGTATTTTAATACCATACTTTCTTCTACTAGTTTAAAATTTGTACAGTTTGATTTTGTTGCTTCAATATTATCCATTAAATTTTAGCATGCATATTTACATTAACTCACTTGCTGAATAATACAAAGACCTTAGAATATATAAATGCTAATAATTCTCTCACATCTTAGGTACTGTTGTTGGCTAGTATTTTAGGTTTGTTTCTTTTTAATCTCACAAATTCAACATTTGCTATTAATTTACTTGCAAATGCATGTTTAAATTTACAAATATATTTAGGACTTTATTTGCTCACCTGAGATGATCCACCTGGGATAATTTTCCTTTCTCTTGAAGCATATTCATTAGAAATAGTCTGTATGCTTTAAAACTCTGGGTTTTCTGGTAAATGTCTTTATTTTACTTTCAACCTTGAAAGAATTTTGAAGAATGTAGAATTTTAGAGTTAGGGGTATTTATTTTCTTCAGTACTTTGAAGCTATTATCCCACTGGCTTCTGGCTTCCACTGTTTCTCTTGAGAATCCATTGTTAGTCTAATTATCAGCTTGTCCATGATTTGTCCTTTCTTTATTGTTATTTAGTTTTCTTTGCTGATATGTTGTTTCAGTCGGATGTACATTAATTTTTTTTTAATTACTTTGGTATATGTTGTCCTTTTGGAATCATTGGATTCATGTTTCTCTATTCTGAAAATTTCTTAGCAAATATCTGTTCTCTATTCTGAATATTCTTTCTGGAACACTTGACTACTTTTTAATATTTCCTATTTCTTTGTCTCTGTGTATTACATTCTGAATAAATTTCTCAGCTGTATCTCCCATGTTACTAATTTTCTCCTTTCTTATGTGTGGTCTATTATTTAACTGATTTACTGATTTTTAAATGTCAACAATAACAGTTTTTTTTTTTTTTAATTTAAAAAACACCCACTTTTTCCTTTTGTAGATATACTTGGTCATTATTAATAGAATCCTTTATTTACTCATTTGGAAATTCATTCTTTTTTTAATTAGAGAATTTGTAGTCTTACAGAAAAGTCATGCATAAAATACATAAAATAGAGAGGTCCCATATTTCCCCCTAGTATTAACACCTTGAATGAGTATGGGACATTTGTTACAATTCATGAAAGAACATTTTTATAATTGTATTATTAACTGTAGTCCATCATTTGCAATAGGGTTCACTATTTGTGTTGTACAGTCCTATGATATTTAAAAAATTTTTATTCTAGTGTCATATATACAACCTAAAATTTCCCCCTTTTAACCACATGCACATATATAATTCAGTGTTGTTAACTGCATTCACACATTGTACTACCATCACCTTTACCAGAGGTGTACTACTTTTGATAGGTATACTACCATCATCCTTTACCAAAACTTTACAACCAGTCCAAATAGAAACTCTGTACAACACGAGCATTAACTCTTCATTTCCTACCCCAACCCAGACCCTGGTAACCTTTACTCCAAATTCTTACCCTATGAGTTTGCGTATTCTAATTATTTCTTATCAGTGATATCATACAACATTTGTCCTTTAGTGTCTGTCTGATTTCACTCAACATGATGTGGAAGATTCCATCTTTATGTCTCTAAACATGTCATAGTTATTCTACAGTTTGGATCTGAGTTTCCTTATTTCTTTATCTGCAATCTTTAGGTTTGAATATGAAGTTGGTTGTTGATTCCTGTTCTCACTCAAGCTCACTTGCCTGCTTGAGTGCTTATTGGTATTTGATTGTGAATTCATATTTGCTAAGCTTTGATCTTACTTTATGGGAATCTGCTTGGCCTAAGGTGGAGATGATTGCCTCCAGAAATAATTTGCTTCTACGTCTTCTGGGATCAAGAGGACACTGTTCACTGAGATTCCCTTAGTTTTTTCCAGTGTCCCAGGCTTATTTTGAGAGTCTTACATTTTTCTTCCTCACCATCTACTAGTTGTCCAAGGCTTAGTTTTCAAATAATAAAGCTATTCTTGGCATTTTCCCTCAAAGATATGCAGTTCTTGCTACATTCTTTCTCCAACTTTGGTTAGTTTACGTGTTTGACATTGTCTTGTTTTAATTTGGTGGAGGGTATTAAATTTTATCCAGAATTTTGTGGATTTATGGTTAGGTCCTTAAGAGTATCTAACCTGTTTTACTTTTAGAAGTGAAAGTGACTTCTTACGATTTCTTTGATTATTTCTCCCCTTCAATTGCTCTGTTTTCTTCTTTTAGAATTTAAAATAGCTGCTGGAATTTCAGAATGTGGTTTTTAATTCTTTTATATTTTCTCTCATACTTTCCACACCTTTATATTCCTTGAATATAGTCCTTTATGTACTTGAATTCTTAGGGAGCCCCTTAGCTTAATCTTCTAGCTCACTAATTCATTCTTAAGCAAATAAGAAGTTCTTATTTCAATTAGTACATTTTTATTTCTGCATCACTAATTGTTTTTGGAATGTGATAGATTTTGAAACTCTCCAAGGTATTAGCTATAAACATGTTTTTTTCTTTGCTCAATTTTATCTGCTTCCTTAATGTTGTTTTTCCCCTTTTCTTCATTTGATGCATTTGTTTCATGGTGTTGTCTTTCCTCATCTGTTTTGTTATTTCATTATATTTATTTTTGGGACTCTCTATTACTATCTTTTTATTAATTGTACTTCACTACTGTTAAATGTGTGTAAGGGGCATGACATATTAGTATGATTGTTGTGACAGTAGCTCATCTTCTACCTTTAGTATTTTTATTCCTTCCTTGAATAATGCCCTCCTTCTCCATTTTTGGCAACCACAATGTAAGTTAGGGCAGGCCAACTGTTGGTACCAATATATTCAACTGTATAGTGGCTTAAATGCAATACCATTTTACTTCTTAATAATGCAATAGTCTAATGTGGTTATGTATTGATGGCTGAGAACCCTGCTCCATGCAATTGTCAGGCATCAAGATGAAGGAGACTCTAACGTCTTCATGTTGCTTTCAAATCATCTCCGGGCACCAACAACCAGCCAAATGTAAGGGGAAAAAAATCAAGGATCTTGAATGGAAATTTTATATAAGCTGGAACTGAAAGAGATGCACATTTTTCAAATTCACATTTCAGTGGCTAGAACTCAATTATTTTTCCATTCATGAGAAATGAAGACAAGCTGTATAACCAGGAAGAAGAAGAAACAAGGCGGCTGAACAGCTAGCAGTCTCTGCCAACTCACTCTTTGTTTTAGTCTTGGGAAAATACCACTACCATCTGCTCCTTTTAATAAATGAATGAAGGTACAGGTATGAACTAGAGTAGCTGCTTCTAATATAGCTGCCAAATTAAACACTGACAAATTCCTCAAGGCACCTTCCCATTTCTGCGTTGACTCTTGCCTTGGAGTTCTCTAGGACCACAGAAGTCTTCCTCTGATCATGTTTTGACTTGTGTGCTAATTTTTTTTCCCCTCAAGAGATCTACTCCTGTATGTCTCACATGTTTCATAAATTTCTTCAACTTTTAAAAGTTTGATAATGGCACTCTTGCTTCATTTTGGTGTTATGAGAATATTTTTTAATTTTCTGGAATTTCACAATTGGAAACAGGAGGTAATTGCCTGCAGTCATTTTGCCCCTAAGATCCAATTATAAACTAGACTGACTTTTTTTTTCCTTTTCATTTCTTTATATCTACAGTTTCTAAGTTAATGATTCATTACTTTTCAAATGAAATTTAAAAAAAGCACTTAAGAAAATTTTAAAATGTGGGAAATTACAAGAAGTCACATTGAATGAGCCATTTTGTTCCTATCTTCATGACTTAGTATCATTTTTCATCAAGGCAAAATATCTTGGCTTCATTGAGCATGTTTCCAGGACACTCTAGTTTTGCTTCCTTTGTAATATGAATGCTGAATTCATCATGCGATTTAAGGACTGAAGACTAGGCTAAAAAGGCACAATTTTCAAATGATCTGGGCATTTCAAGAACAAATGTTAGCAAAGGTTCAATGGTAACTTCCGAAAATTTTATTTCCCATTAAATAGAGTAAAAATAGACTCACAATGAGGAAACTCGCTGCAAGCATCAATGCTTTCATTTTAACATCAAGATCAAATGGAAACTGGATCCCAAATTTATTAGCATCTGTAAACATGCCTGTCATATATCCAGTCCATTGTTTTGAAATCTTTCCAATAACTTTTTCATCATCCAGAGACAATAACTAAAAGGAAGAAATAATAATCTTAAGGGAAAATCTCTGAAATAAAAAGAAAAATATTCCTATACCAATTTTAGTTAAGTAAGCATGGCCCTTATGAGTTATAATCATACTGATTGTACTCTGCAATAAAAAGAGGATCCAACCTGGACACATAATAGTCTGGAAAACATCTACAGACATTTCTAGCTAAAAGTAGATATTCATCAATTGATTATATGCAACTGATCAGGGGTACAAATACATTTTCAAATGTTTTATATTTATTATTTGTTTAAATTTGATCTGAGAATCAATTTAATTTCCAAATGAAAACCACCAGCTTTTCAACTATTTTACAGTTAGCTGTATTATTATACTTAATGAGATTTTAATTTTCTGGGCTTGCCTACTTTTCCTCATCCCCTTTTCTCTCTGACCCATCCAGACTCCCTAGACAATCACTTCTCACACCAGGAAATAGTCATTCATTCTTTCTTTCATTCACTCATTTGATGTAAAAGATATATAAAAGTAAAATAATAAGGATAGGATAAATCCTATTACTTACCTCATAATGAGCACCATAAAGGAAAAGGTAGGGTGATGTGCTAGAGTACAATAGGTAAGTAATAGGCAGACTAAATATTGGGGGATAGTTTCAGAGATGACCTCTTCAGGAATACACTATTTAAGTGGAGATGTGAAATATCAGAAGGTATTAGTGAAGGGAGGCATAAGGAGAAGAGCATTCCAGAGAGAGTCAACAACATGTGAAAAGGCCATGAGTTGGGAGAGAGCATGGTTGGAGCAAAGTGAGTAAAGGGATTAATGGGAGAAAATGAATAAGGAAAGAGAGGAATGCAGGCCTAAGTCAGGCATGGTTTGGTAAATTTGGTAAGTAGTGTTAAGAAATTTGGGGAAAGAGAAATATGGAATGCTTTTAAGTAAAGGAATGATCATTAGATTCACATTTCTAAGATAATCAGTCTAACTACAATGCAAAAGATAGAAGAAAGAACAAGGATAGAAGTTGAAAGAACAATATGGAAACTGCAGTTGTTTAGACAAGAGATAATGAAAAGTTGGGCTAGGATGGTGCAGTAGAAATGAAAAGGAATTGAATAGATTTGAGAGATATTTGCAAGGGATAATCAGTAAAATAAAGGATGGATTGATAATTGATTCCATGTAGAGTTTGAAGTAAAGGGATTTACCAATATCTTGAATTTCCTTGTGAAAACTACCTGATTAAACTCCTATCTGGGATAAATATTACTGCTTGCCTCATCCATGTCTACCATCTAGCTAGTGAGTTTCTCTGAGAAAACAAATAGGGCAGAATATTTATAACATTATAAAGTTATGATTTTCAACCGGGCCCTCAATGGTGCAGACAATCCATTTAGGTGTGTATGCCTATTACTCTCTCCCATTCTCTACTTTAACTATGTCAAATCTTCTCCACTCTTTAGAATTCTGAAAAGAAAATGCCATACCCCCTTATCTTCAGCAAAGCACTTATGTCTTATATTGCAACTGCAATAGAAGCCATCAAGAATGAACTTACTAAATTCCCAGAAATAAACCCTATAAACTTACTGCCTCCACACTAACATTTCCTACCTCTTTCCTGTTAGGATGAATGCGACATCTCTGTGCCTATTTGAGGCTAATTCCCTAGAAGTGCCTTAGGTTCCATGCCAAGTAAGAGGCATTAAGTATTCAACCTCTTCTGCATCTCCACACTTTCTCTCTCACTTGGCTCCTTTCCTTTAAAAGCAAATCATGCTAAGGACACACCATTCATAAAAATACCTCCCTTTCCACTGAGCTCCCCCATTCAGTCAAGAATGACAATAGGTAAGGCAGCAAGGCAAGGCAAGTTATACAAGTACAGGGACAGAGCCTGTTTTTATTTAAATTTTTGGTATCTGTTCAACATAGTTTTTTTTTTTTTGCCTGAATTTTTCTTTTTAAAAATATTACATTCAAATACTATTTATGTTAAATAATTCCTGTGAGTTTTGGTGCCCCCTTAAATTTTGTACCAGAGTTGAGTGCCTCACTTTGCATCACCCCAGACTTGGCCCTGCATCTAGCTACCACTTTATTTCTCTCCTCTTCCTCATAGCCCAAAGTATCAAAAGGATTGTTTGTATTCATGGCCACAATGACTTTCTCATGGACCTGTGACCTTCCCTCTGAGTTTCTCACTCTTGAAGCTTATTCAAGAATGTCAGCTTTAAAATGAAGAAATAGGAACTTTTTTATACATCTGATAGAAAGTGCTGCAGACACTAAAATAGAGTAGGATTTATTGTGTCATACTGTAAATTACAAAACAATGCACTTTTATAGTAAAAAAGAAAGCATTTTATTGTTTGATGTCAGTAAAATTGAGCCAAGGTGTCTTTGATTTCAAGTTTTATGCAAAGACCACACTATTCCATTGGTTTCCAACTTAGCATAGAGAAGAATAGGGTCCTGTGTCCTCTATTTAATATTTTCTGAACTATACATATTATTAAGTTATAATTAATTTGCTTAGGTATGTTTTAATTAATCAGTATGTTCAGCTGCCATTCAGAATCAGTGTCATGAAACTGAATTGACATATTTCTAGAGAAGAAAATAGTTCTGTAGCATTTTAGACTGTGGCCAAATTTCTAATTAGGCAGTTCATTGTTTGTTTTTAATGTTCTTGATGAAATATTGGGAAGTACTGCTTTTTTTTTAATATCTAACCACCTATGAAATTGATAAGTGTTTAGGAATCTTCAGATTTAAATAAGTACATTGGTTGTTTAGTTTTTTAAAGTACATACAATATATTTAGTGCTTAAACTCCCATATTATTAGCTGAATGCTGTTTATGGTCTGACCAGCAAATTAGTAAGCACTTACAATTTTAAAAATTGTATCATCACAATTTCATAATTTTATAAAATTAAAAGCTACATTAATAAGCATTAATATATTATCTATAACTAACCCCAGATTATTTCATTGTCCCTTATAATAAAATTTAACTTTCCTTTCAATATTCCTTAAAATATTAAATACCAAACTTGTTGTTTGATAACTTCATACTTAAAAGATATCTTAAAAATGTGCATTACAAGAAGCATGACATTGTAGGTCTAATTAAACAAGGACATTTTAAAATAGAAAATCAACTTTAAAAAAATAGGCAAATAGTTTTAGTAACATGATAAACTATTTAAATTTTGTTTGATTTTAATAAGATTAATTCATTTTAGGCATTAGAAATTAGTCAAATTAATGAACTAGTCTGGACATGATAATCTTAAAACATAATGAATTACTCACACTGAAATTTACATTCATGAGGCATCTGGAAACCATACATGGCCCTCTGATTTTCATTACATCTTTCTTATTCTCATTTTTTAGCTTAAACTTTGGGAAAAATGGGTCAAAGCTTTGATAAACATATCCAATTTTTTCACCAGGAGGAGCTTCAACTTTTAGCTGCAAAAGTTTGGAAATACAGTATTGATCAAATGAGATATGTTAGATTCCTAAGTAACACTATGTTTAGTTATATGCTATGCTTTAACTTAACATTTTAAATATTTGAACAGAAATTTTTGTGTTTAAGACATATCTTTTATTGGGGAATAAACATGGAAGGAAATGGCCCAGGATTTAGGTGTTGAAACCCCTGAATTGAGATCTAACTTCCCAGCTTTCTAACTGCTTGAAATGTGAACAAGTCACTAAACTCTCTGAATGACCCTTTCCATTTACCAAAGAGGGATAATAATCAGTTCCTTTTTTAGACTCTTATGAGGATCATTTTTTAAATTGACATGCCCATGCATGATAGTTTGAATGTTTGGAACCCAGAAAATCATGTTCTTAAAATGAATCCATTCCTGTGGCTGTAAACATATTTAAGTAGGACTTTTGATTAGGTTACTTTAGTTAAGACATGGCCCAGGGTGTGTCTTAATACTCTTACTGGAGTATTACTGGAGAGGATGAAATTCAGATGGCAAGAGAGAGAAAGCCACAGAAGCAGGAAGCTTGAAGCAATTAAACCTGGAAGAAAATGGACAGATTGGTGGATGCCACAATGGTCCTTGCCATGTAATAGAGGGGTCCAGGATTGTCAGCATTCAGTCTTCACGAAGAAGTTATTGTCTTGATGATGTCTTGATTTGGGCATTTTCATGGCCTCAGAACAGTAAGTTTGTAAGCTAATAAATTCCTATTGAAAATCCAATGCATTTCATGGTACCTGCGTCAAGCAACCTGGCAAACTAAAATACTACAGGATATGCCTCTAAATTCCAATTAAATTTAAAACTGCTTATTACCCCACATGCCAAGTATTTTCATACCTCTATGTCACCTCAAATATGAACTACTTGAAATTTTTCATCTCCATTGTCAATTAAATCACAGTTCAGCAAAATAGATAGAGCCTAGATGACTAAATTATGGTACATACATGTAATGAATTAAGGCAGCTGTTGAAAATAATGAAGAAGTAGTATACATTCTGATGTAGATAATCTTCAATTATATTTTTATATGTTAAAAGCAAATTGCACAGAGAGGCAGGGCAAGATGGTGGCATAGGGAGGTGTGGAATTTAGTTAGTCCTCTGGAATAACTAGCATATAGCCAGGAATAACTAGTAAATAGTCTGAAACAACTGTTAGGGGACATCTGTGACCAGACACACATTGTACAACAGTCTGAAATGGGTGGAATGGCTGAGACTGCAGCATAAGAACTGTAAGTAAAGCTCCACAAACTGCAGAATGGTATCCCTTCTGAACCGGCATGGCAGGCTGAGCTGAAACACTTCCCTGTGGGAAAAAGAAGCAGTCTATTAGGAGGAAAGGAAGGTAGCTCAACCAAGCTCCAACTGTGGTTTTAGTTTATAAATATGGACTACTGAATACAAGCAGGAAAGGAACATAAGGTTTCTCCTGTCAGAGAGGAGGCAGGGCTAATGGAAAAAAAAAACATAAATAAATAAAAACAGAGGCTTTTGGAGTTGGCTGAGCTCAGAATACTGAAAAAGGGCTGTGAGCCAAGAAAAGGGGCACATAGAACCAGGCACCAACTCTGGTTCTTGACTGGTAACTGGGGGACTGGGAACTGGCTCAGAAAAGCGGGTTTCTTTCTTTTTACCTTTTTTCCTCTCATTCTAAGTAGCTCATTAGAGAAGCCTCAGGCATTTTCAATTGTCATCTCTGACCCAGGCAAGGGTGGAGTTAAGATGGTTAGAGAGACAAAGGAAGAAGTCAAATGTAGGAGATAAATCCCTAAAGGGTTTATCTTCCCTAAGAAAAGGGGTAGGCAGGGCCCAGCTCAAGTGGCTGCCCTCCCTCAGAAAACTCAGACCTAGGACCTGGGGAAAAAAAAAAAAGCAGAAACAGCTTAAGCTTGGCTTCTGACACCCTTGACCCCTGGCAGGGACATGGTATACTGAGAATTAAAGGCAGTGCACCTCTTTACACCAGTGGGGAGCTTCGGGATGACAAGCAGTACTTGCTGGGCAGGATAGGAAAAGCACAGCATCTAAAGGCCTCACAGGAAAGTCTGACAACCTCCTAGGTCTCATCCTCAGGGAAACTTAGTATAATTACACCTCCTTTCTGAGAATTGGGCCTGTCTGGTCTGGGAAAATCTGATTGGGATAATCAATGAAATCAGATGCCTAGACAACAAAAAATTACAAATCACACAAGAAAAAAAACAAAGCCCAGTGAACTTACACTTCAAATGAGATACAGGAGTTGAAACAACTAATTAAAGATCTTCAAACACATGTGCTAAATCAATTCAAAAATCAAATTAACAGGTTGAGGGAAGATATGGAAAAAGAGATGCAGGACATGAAGAAGACACTGACCAAACATAAGGAAGAACTTGAAAGTTTGAAAAAACAACTGGCAGAATTTAGGAGAATGAAAGGCACAATGGAGACATAAAACAACAGATTTGAAGAGGCAGAAGAAAATATTCAGGAACTGGAGGACAGGACATCTAAAATGCTACACAAAAAATAACAGGGAAAAGAATGAAAAATACAAGCAGTTTCTAATGGAATTGAATGACAACATGAAGTGCATGAATATATTAGTCATGGATGTCCCAGAAGGAAAAGAGAAGGGAAAAGGGACAGAAAAAATAATGGAGGAAATAATCACTGAAAATTTCCCATCTCTTATGAAAGACATAAAATTGCAGATCCAAGAAGCAGAGCATACCCTAAACACAATAGATCCAAATGGATCTACTCCAAGACATTTAACACTCAGATTATCAAATGTCAAAGACAAAGAGAAAATTCTGAAAGCAGTAAGAGAAAAGTGATCCATCACATACAAAGGAAGCTCGATAAGACTCTGTGCAGATTTCTCACTGGAAACCATGGAGGCGAGAAGGCAGTGGCATATTTTTTTTTATCATTACAGTTTATGTATTTTAGATCCTGTAGGAAGTAAATAGTGGAGTTATAAATCAACAATACAGTAGTAATGGTCTTTATATTTACCATGTGATCTTTACTGGAAATCTTTATTTCTTCATGTGGCTTCAGTCAATTGTTTAGTGTCCCTTCCTTTCAGCCTACTTAGGACTGACCTACTGGTGATGAAGTCCCTCAGCTTTTGATTGTCTGGGAATGTTTTCATCTCCCCCTCATTTTTATCTTTCAGGTGTTTGTGAATTCTCCAAGTCTCTGATGGTTATTGACTTCTATTTGTATTCCATTGTGGTCAAAGAATGTGCTTTGAACAAATTCATCTTTTTATTTTTTATTTTATTGAGGCTTGTTTTTATGTCCCTGCATACAGTCCATTCTGGAGAAAGATCCGTGATCACTAGTGAAGAACGTGTGTCCCAGTGACCTGGGATGTAATATTCTATATATGTCTGTTAAAAGTCTCTATATCTCTCTTTCATTTCTTTGTTTCTCTGTCAGTAGGGCTTGCTTTAGTATCTGAAGTAGTGCAGGTCTTTTATTAGCAAACTCTCTCAGCATTTGTTTGTCTGTGAAAAATTTAAGCTCTCCCTCAAATTTGAAGGAGAGTTTTGCTGGATAAAGTATTCTTGGTTGGAAATTTTCCTGTCTCAGAATTTTAAATATGTCATACCACTGCCTTCTCACTTCTATGGTGGCTGCTGAGTAGTCATTACTTAGTCTTATGTTGTTTCCTTTGTATATGGTGAATTGCTTTTGCTGCTTTCAGAACTTGCTCCTTCTCTTCAGTATTTGCGAGTCTGATCAGAATATGTCTCAGAGTGGGTTTATTTGGATTTATTCTATTTGGAGTTCACTGGGCATTTATGCTTTGTGTATTTATATTGTGTAGAAGGTTTGGGAAGTTTTCCCCAACAATTTCTTTGAATACTCTTTCTAGACCTTTACCCTTCTCTTCCCCTTCTGGGATGCCAATGAGTCTTAAATTTGGATGTTTTTATTTTATCTATCATATCCCTGAGATCCTTTTTGATTTTTTCAGTTTTTTCCCCATTCTTTCTTTTGTTCTTTCATTTTCTGTTCTGTGCTCCTCGAGGAGGCTGAGTTGTTGTTCAACCTCCTCTAATCTTGTATTATGAGTATCCAGTCTTTTTAATTTGGCCTACAGTTTCTTTAATTTCCATAAGATCTTCTAATTTTTATTTACTCTTACAATATCTTCTTTATGCTTTTCTAGGTTCTTTTTTATGTCTTTTATATTCTGTGCCATTCTCTTCTTCAAGTCTTTTATATCACATGCCATGCTCTCATTGCCTGTCTGTAGTTCTTTGATTAAGTCTGCCAGTAACTGTGTGTCTTCGGATCTTTTGATTTGAGTGTTTGGGTTCAGATTCTCCATGTCGCCTGGTTTTATCATATGCTTTAAGATTTTCTGTTGTTTTTGGCCTCTTGGCATTTGCTTTACTTGATCTTTAATTTGTTAGAATTGCAGCTTGGTGACATACACTTTCTCTAACTAACCAGCAGATGGTGTCTGTGAGTCACTTATTCCCCTCAAGTCAGTTCTCCCCAACTTTGTGGTATGTGGAGATCTGATTCTTTTGGGTTCCAATTGGTGCACTTAATTTGGGTGTGTTGTCGGTGCTGTCTGCCCTCAATGAGGGGCATGTGCCTGAGTGGTTAGGGAGGAAGGGCAGGTTTAATAGTCAAACCTCCCAGGTGTTCCCGGAGATTTAAGGCTGTTCTCTGCTGCTGACACAAAAGTCCTTGGTATTGGCGTAGGTTCCCTGGGATTTCCAAGCAGTTCCCCCCTCCCTGCTGTGCTTTTCCAGGAACTCTGTTGAGGGAGGGAGGGCTGTGCCACGTCACAAGTGAGTGCCGGCCTCCAGGGAAGCCCTGCGCTGCCGGGCTGTGTAGGGGCGTTCCCAGCCCGCTTCAAAGGTGGTTGAATGGGACCCATTAACTTCCCCCTTTCTGCACAGCTCCGCTCTCCCAGCTCTGGGACAATCAGCCATGGGTGTATTAAAGGCCACTGTCCACAGCCGATATTGTGTCGTGTGAGCGGTGCTGCGGGAAAGACTCCCTGTCAGGCTGGGTTTCTCGGCTGGGCTCTGTGCTGTGTGTTCAGCCCTGGGCAGGAGTAGTCCTGCCCGCTGGGGAGACGGTTGCAAGTTGTGCATCTCCCCTTTGTTTCCCTGGACCCGAGACAATCAGCAGTGGGTGTGGGAAGGGGTATCCTCAACCCCAGACACCGAGGCATTAGTCCAGACCGCTCCCGTCTTATCTGCAGCTGTTCCCGGGCTTCTTTTATTTTTTAAAAAACTCCAACCCACTGTTTCCCCCCCAATGCAGCGTGGCCGAGGGATTCAGCCTACTCATTCACTCGTTTCAGAATGCAGACTCCTGGTTTCACCAAATGCACGTTCTCTGTGGCTTTAGCAGAACTTGTCCAGCTGGTGCTACTTTGGAAGTGGTGTTCTGGGTCCTCTCTGGTTTTTTATCTAGTGTTTTCCACGGAGGTGTTTTTTTCTCTGTCTCACCTAGTTGCCATCTTAGGTTCCTCCCTCGGCATGATATATTTAAGATATTGAAAGAGAAAAACTTCCAACCAAGAATTCTTTTTCTGGCAAAACTGTTCTTCAAAAATGAGGGTGAGTTTAAAATATTTTCAGACAGACATTGAGAGAATTTGTGAACAAGATACCTGCTCTACAAAAATAGTAAAGGGAGCACTGCAGGCAGATAAGGAAAGACAGGAGAGAGAGGTATAGAGAAGAGAGTAGAAATGAAGACTATCAGTGAGAGTTAGAAGAGAAAGAGGGGGAAAATGAAATGAAATAAAATAAAATATGACATATAAATTCCAAAAGTCAAAATGGTAGACAATAGACATTATGTTGAGTGAAATTAGCCAGAAACAAGAGGATGGGTACTCTATGGATTCACTAATATGAATTAACATTCATGAGTGAAATTTGAGAGCCAAAGTTGAGAACACAGTTTACCAGGATATAGAAAGAGGTTAGAAATTGGTTATTTGATGCTGAAGGAGAACATAAGGGTTAACAAGATTGATTGTATAGATCCAGAAATGGTTAGCATAATACTGTGTGAAGGTAGCACAATATTGTAAATACTCTGAACAAAGATGAGGGTGAGTATTGTTAAAAGAGGAAAGCTAGGGGCATACATGACACCAGGAGAAAAGATAGAAGACAAAGTAAGGATTGTAAAACTTAGTGAAACCTAGAGTGGCCAATGATGGTGATTAAATACAAATATAAGAATGTTTTTAAAAGAGGGAGAACAAATGAAGGTCAACATTGCAAGGTGTTGAAAATTGGATGATACAAGGGAAAAAATACAATCAATGCAAAAAAGAGTCTATAGTTAATTATAACATTACAAGATGCTTCCATTAATTATAACAAAGGCAGTATACCAAAGCTAAATGTCTATAAGAGGGGTTATAAGGGAGTGATATGGAATTCTTGGTGGTGATGTCATTGTCTGACCTTTCCATTGTATTTTACTTTATTTTTATTTTTCTTCTATTTTTCGTATTTTTATTTTCCATGTTTTTTCTCCTTTTCCATTTTTTTGGCAGAAGAAATGGAAATGTCCTCATATAGGTTGTGGAGGTGAATGTATAACTGTATGAATATACTGGGAATCATTGATTGTTTACTTGGAATAGATTGTATGGTGTGTGAATAAAACTGTTTAAAAAACAAACAGAGGGATATAAGTGCTGGAGAAAATGTGGAGAGAGGGATATGCCTATTCACTGTTGGTAGGGAAGTAGAATGGTGCAGCCCATCTGGAGGGCAGTGCAGTGGTTCCACAGGAAGCTAATGATGGGGTTGCCATATGGTTCTGCAACCCCATTATTAGGTATATACTTGAAAGAACTGAGTGCAGGATCATGAATGGACATTGCACACTGATGCTTATGGTGGCAGTATTCACAATTCACAATGCATGGTGGTGACCTAAGGGTGCATCAACTGATAAATGGAATGGTGAGCTGCATGTACACATTCAATGGAATATCGAGCAGTGGCAAGAAGAAATGAAGTTGTGAGGTATGCAACTAGGTGAATGGAACTTGAGGACAGTATTTTGAGTGAAATAAGCCAGAATCAAAAAGATAAACCTTATAATGCCTCACTAATATGGCCTAACTATAATGTGCAAACTCTGATAATTGAATCTGAGAGCATAGGATATCAGGGGAAGGCTTATGGTAAAGTTTCCCAGATTGTAAGCTCTTACAGCAGTCACATATATTCATGAGTAGTAATGGTTATATCTAATTCCGAGATGATGAGCTGTTTGTGTAAAACTGATCAGTCCCTGGAACTTCAGGTATCTGTGTGACATCTGAGACTGAGAGCCAGAGTTTGGCAGCTTTACCCCATACAACGAATGTTAAAAAGCTGAAAAAGAGATCAAACTTTAATTAGAGTTCTGAACAAATGGACTTGGTTAGGACTAATGTAAACCAAACTAAAGGGAGAAAGATGATATTGACTGTGTTTTAAAACACCAACTTCTATGTGAGACCAAAGGAATTGATGTTCATTTGGTAGAACTATTTTTTCTGTAGCCAGCTATATAATTCAACTTGTATGGTCAGTTTATTCAAACACCATAATTACATGGAATATTGAATAGGGGGTGAGATCTGTTTGGTTTGTATGGGTTAGCATAAAGCCCTGATACATCATGGAGTAATTTGGGCAGAGAATAAAAATGTGTTTTCAAAGCCTCCTTGAGGGACTGGGGAAAAGTTGGAAATGTTAAATTTCCCCACCTGGGGAATTCCTGATATTCTTGTGAGCACTGGGGTCTACCAGTTTGTTAGGCCAAGCCCTCGATCTTGGGGCTTGACTTTATGATGCCTGTTGCTGCAAAGGAGAGGCTAAGCCTACTTATAATTGTACCTAAGAGTCACCCCCAGAGAACCTCTTTCATTGCTCAGATGTGGCTTTTCTCTCTAAACCATCACTGCAGATAAAGTCACTGCCCTCCCCCCTACATGGGACATGACTCCCAGAGGTATAAATCTCCCTGGAAATACGGGACATGACTCCCAGGCATAAGTCTGGATCCAGCATTGTGGGACTGAGAAAGCCTTCTTGACCAAAAGGGAGAAGAGAAATGAAACAAAATAAAGTTTCAGTGGTTGAGAGATTTCAAATGGAGTTGAGAGGTCATTCTGGAGGCTATTCTTATGCATTATAGAGATATCCCTTTGTAGTTTTTAGTGTACTAGAATAGCTAGAAGGAAAAACCTGAAACTGTTGAACCACAATCCAGTATCCTTGATTGCTGAAGATGATTGTATAACTATATAGTTTATATGGTGTGACTGTGGGATTGTGAAAACACTGGCTCACACTCCCTTTATACAGTGTATGGACAGATGAATAGAAAAAGGGGGAAAAAATTGAATGAATAATGGGGGGGAGGAGTATGAGATATTTTGGGTGTTCTTTTTTACTTTTGTTTTTATTTTTATTCTTATTTTCATTTTTATTTCTTGGAGTAATGACAATGTTAAAAAAATTGCTTGTGGTGATGAATGTACAACTATATGATGATATGTAATTGATTGTACACTTTGGATGACTATATGGTATGTGAATATATCTCAATTAAATTGCATTAAAAAAGGAAATTACAGTATATAAGGGTATACTACTAATTGTGTTACAAACACAATCACACATACACAGATATATAGTACATATAGACATACTATAGTATATACTCATAGAATAACTGTGCAAGAATAAAAAAGAAACTCGTAACTGAAGAAGGACACAGAAGGCCTGGGAAACAAGAGTTTGAGAGAGATTGTTTTTCCCTAGATATAATTCTGTTAACTTTGTTTTTTACTATATATAAATATTACCCATTCAGAAAAATAAATGAAGACTGCTGAGTCAAAATGGTGGCTGTGATGGTGTAGTCTGTAAATCTCCTCAAAATTCCCCACAGAAAAGTGCAGAGCAAGTATGCTAGCAAAACAAAACAAAACCACCATCAAATCATTGGTCAAAATAGATAAAAATATATCTTCAAACCTCAAAATACAAACAGTTGTAGGAAACTAGAAAATGAGTGACAGGAAATAGATATTCCTGAGAACCTGGAAATTCAGCTATTACTAACAAGTATTCACTACAAAGAAGAAAGGGCTCTCAGACAGAATAAAAGCTCACAGGACCAGTGAGAAACAGAGCTGAAATTGGGATGAAAATTGCAGACTCTAATTTGCTGGCAGTAAAGAAGGACTCTGGTTAATTTGAATGCTGCTGAAGCTGCCTAGGCATAAGATCTCCGTAAACATGCAAGTCTGGTTTTTAGGAAAATGCTTTACACTGACAAGAAGCTGCAAGAGAACCAAAATTGAGCAAGATGAGAAGACCAGGGGTAAAAGAAAGGGAATTTCAGATAAAGGTGGAAGAGGTAGAAAAGTTAGATATCAAAAAAATTAAAAGACCATATTCCTAATATTTCACAGTAAAACAGAAGAGAAATCCCTACTCTCCACCTTCCCTTGGAAATCCCCTAAAAATATAAGAAAAACCACAAGAAAATATGAGCAATTCAAAATAATTGATGTTGAATCTCTTGCAGTGATATTGTAATAAAAAGAGAATAATGTCTAAATAATGTTCCTGCCCATACACAAGATTGGAGACACTACCTATCATTCAAAACCTTTTCTTTAAATTCATTTTATTGAGTTATATTCACATACCATGCAGTCATACAAAACAAAGCTTACATTCAGTGGTTCACAGTACCACCACATAGTTGTGCATTCATCACCAAAATCAATCCCTGACACCTTCATTAACACACCCACAAAAATAACAAGAATAAAAATTAAAGTGAAAAAGAGCAATTACAGTAAAAAAGAACACTGGGTGCCTTTTTTTGTTTGTTTGTTTGTTTTCCTTCCCCCATTTAACTACTCATCCATCCATAAACTAGACAAAGGGGAGTGTGGTCCATATTTCCCAATCACATTGTCACCCCTCATAAGCTACATTTTTATATAATCGTCTTCAAGATTCATGGGTTCTGGGTTGTAGTTTGATAGTTTCAGGTATTTACTGCTAGCTACTCCAATTCACTAGAACCTGAAAAGGGTTGTCTATATAGTGTGTAAGAGTGCCCACCAGAGTGACCTCTCAGCCCCTTTTGGAATCTCTCTGCCACTGAAGCCTATTTCATTTCCTTTCACATCTCCCTTTTGGTCAAGAAGATGTTCTCCATCCCATGATGCCTGGTCTAGATTCCTCCTTGGGAGTTACATTCCACATTGACAGGGAGATTCACTCCCCTGGGTGTCTGATCCCACATATGGGGGAGGGCAGTGATTTCAACTGCCAAGTTGGCTTAGCTAGAGAGAGAGGACCACATCTGAGCAACAAAGAGGCATTCGGGAGGAGGCTCTTAAGCACAATTATAGGGAGGTCTAGCCTCTCCTTTGCAGCAACAGTCTTCCTAAGGGCAAGTCCTGTGGTAGAGGGCTCAACCCATCAAACCACTAGTCCCCTATGTCTATGAGCACATCAGCAACCATTGAGGTGGGGAAGCCCAATACCCCTGCATTCTCCACCAGCTCCTCAAGGGGGCTCTGCATATTTTTTTCATTGTTTTAATTAAGACTTTTTTTTTTCTTTTTTAATCAACTATATAAAAAAATTTTAAAAAAATACATAAAAAAACATTTCAAACAAACAATAAAAAGGGAGTAAGAAAAAGACAACTAAGCTAAGATAACTACTTTACCTCCAACATGTTCCTACTCTACCCCCAGAAAATAACATAATATAGCAACGTTTCTGTGAACTTGTTCCAATCATACCCATCAGAAATTAACAGACCATAGTCATTCCCGGGCATTCCCAGAACATTAAATTTACCCACGATAGTTTATCTGTTCTCATTGGGTTATCATTCCCCCTTCCTTAATTGCTCTCTATCACTAGTTCCCCAACATTCTGCATTATAAACCATTTGTTTTACATTTTCCAATGCTCACATTAGTGGTAGCATATAATATTTCTCTTTTTGTGCCTGGCTTATTTTGCTCAGCATATGTCTTCAAGGTTCATCCGTGTTGTCATATGTTTCACGACATCGTTCCTTCTTACAGCCTCATAGTATTCCATCATGTGTGTATACCACATTTTATTTATCCACTAATCTGTTGAAGGACATTTGGGTTGTTTCCATCTCTTGGCAATTGTGAATAATGCTGCTATGAACATTAGCGTGCAGATATCTGTTCGTGTCACTGCTTTCCGATCTTCCGGGTATATACCAAGAAGTGCAATCGCTGGATCAAAGGGTAACTCTATATCTAGTTTTCTAAGGAACTGCCAGACTGACTTTCACAGTGGCTGAACCATTATACAGTCCCACCAACAATGGATAAGAGCTCCAATTTCTCCATATCCTCTCCAGCATTTGTAGTTTCCTGTTTGTTTAATGGCAGCCATTCTAATTAGTGTGAGATGGTATCTCATTGTGGTCTTAATTTGCATCTCTTTAATAGCTAGGGAAGCTGAACATTTTTTTCATGTGTTTCTTAGCCATTTCTATTTCCTCTTCAGAGAACTGTCTTTCATGTCTTTTGCCCATTTTATAATTGGGCTGTTTGTACTATCGTCATTTAGTTGTAGGCTTTCTTTATATATGCAAGATATCAGCCTTTTGTCAGATACATGGTTTCCAAAAAATTTTCCCATTGAGTGGGCTGCCTTTTCACCTTTTTGAGAAATTCCTTTGAGGTACAGAAACTTCTAAGCTTGAGGAGTTCCCATTTATCTATTTTTTCTTTTGTTGCTTATGCTTTGGGTGTAAAGTCTAGGAAGTGGCTGCCCAATACAAGGTCTTGAAGATGTTTTCTCACATTATCTTCTAGGAGTTTTATGGTACTGTCTTTTATATTGAGATCTTTGATCCACTTTGAGTTAATCTTTGTGTAGGGTTTGAGGTAGGGGTCCTCTTTCATTCTTTTGGATATGGATATCCAACTCTCCCAGCCCCAATTGTTGAAAAGACTGTTATGTCCCAGTTCAGTGACTTTGGGGGCCTTATCAAAGATCAGTCGGCCATAGATCTGGGGGTCTATCTCCAAATTCTCAATTCAATTCCATTGATTTATATGCCTATCTTTGTGCCAGTACCATGCTGTTTTGACAACTGTGGCTTTATAATAAGCTTCAAAATCAGGGAGTGTAAATCTTCCCACTTCGTTTTTCTTTTTTAGAGTATCTTTAGCAATTCAAGTCATCTTCCCTTTCCAAATAAGTTTGATTACTAGCTTTTCCAAGTCTGCAAAGTAGGTTGATTGGGATTGCATTGAATCTGTAGATGAATTTGGGTAGAATTGACATCTTAATGACATCTAGCCTTCCTAACCATGAACATGGAATATTTTTCCATCTTTTAAGGTCCCCTTCTATTTCTTTTAATAGAGTTATGTAGTTTTCTTTGTATAGGTCTTTTACATCTTTGGTTAAGTTTATTCCTAGGTACTTGATTTTTTTAGTTGCTATTGAAAATGGTATCTTTTTCTTGAGTGTCTCTTCAGTTTGTTCATTTCTAGCATATAGAAACATTACTGACTTATGTGCATTAATCTTGTATCCTGCTACTTTGCTAAATTTGTTTATTAGCTCTAGTAGCTGTATTGTCGATTTCTCAGGATTTTCCAGATATAAGATCATATCATCTGCAAACAATGACAGTTTTACTTCTTCCTTTCCAATTTGGATGCCTTTTATTTCTTTGTCTTGCCAGATTGCCCTCACTAGCACTTCCAGCACAATGTTGAATAACAGTGGTGATAGCAGTCATCCTTGTCTTGTTCCAGATCTTAGAGGGGAGGCTTTCAGTCTCTGACCATTGAGTACTATGCTGGCTGTGGGTTTTTCATATATGCTCTTTATCATATTGAGGAAATTTCCTTCAATTCCTACCTTTTGAAGTGTTTTTATCAAAAAGGGATGTTGGATTTTGTCAAATGCTTTTTCGGCATCTATTGAGATGATCATTTGATTTTTCTCTTTTGGGTTGTTAGTGTGTTGTAATACATTGATTGATTTTCTTATGTTGAACCATCCTTGCATGCCTGGAATGAACCCCACTTGGTCCTGGTGTGTTTTTTTAATGTGTCTTTGAATTCAATTTACAAGTATTTTGTTGAGAAATTTTGCATCTATATTCATTAGGGAGATAGGCCTGTAGTTTTCCTCTTTTGTAGCATCTTTGCCTGGTTTTGGTATTAGATTGATGTTAGCTTCATAAAATGAGTTTGGCAGTGTTCCATTTTCTTCGATGTTTTGAAAGAGTTTGAGTAAGATTGGTGTCAGTTTTTTTTGGAAAGTTTGGTAGAATTCCCCTGTGAAGCCATCTGGCCCTGGGCATTTATTTGTGGGAAGCTTTTTGATGACTGATTGGATCTCTTTGCTTGTGATTGGTTGGTTGAGGTCTTCTGTTTCTTTTCCGTCAGTCTAGGTTGTTCACATGTTTCCAGGAAATTGTCCATTTCCTCTACATTATCCAGTTTGTTGCCATACAGTTGTTCATAGTATCCTCTTATAATTTTTTAAATTTCTTTAGGATCTGCAGTAATGTCACCTTTCTCATTCATTATGTTTTTTACATGGGTCTTCTCTCTTTTTGATCTTATCAGTCTAGCTAGGGGATTCTCAATCTTGTTGATCTTCTCAAAGAACCAACTTTTGGTGTTATTTATCCTCTCTATTGTTTTTTTTGTTGTTGTTGTTGTTGTTGTCCATGTCATTTATTTCTGCTTTAATCCTTGTTATTTCTTTTCTTCTACATGGTTTAGGATTGGTTTGCTGTCCATTTTCTAGCTTCTTCAGTTGATTCATTAGTTCTTTGATTTTGGCTCTTTCTTCCTTTTTAATTTATGCATTTAGTGTTATAATTTCCCCCTCAGTACTGCTTTTGTTGTATCCCATAGGTTTTGGTATGTTGTGTTTTCAATTTCATTTGTCTCTATATATTTAGCAATTTTTCTTGCTATTTCTTCTTTAACCCACTGATTGTTTAGGAGCATGTTGTTTTACCTCCAGGTGTTTGTGAATTTTCTAAGTTTCTGATGGCTATTGACTTCTAATTATATTCCATTGTGGTCAAAGAATGTGCTTTGAATAATTTCAATTTTTAAAAAATTTACTGAGGCTTGTTTTATATCCCAGCACATGATCTATTCTGTAGAAAGTTCTGTGAGCACTAGAGAAGAATGTGTATCCTGGTGATTTGGGATGTAATGTTCTATATATGTCTGTTAAATCCAATTCATTTATCAGATTGTTTAGGTTTCAGTTTCCTTATTGGTCTTCTGTCTGGTTGATCTATCTATAGGAGAGAGTGATGTGTTGAAGTCTCCCACAATTATTGTGGAAACATCAGTTGCTTCCTTTAGTTTTGCCAGTGTTTGTCTCATGTATTTTGCGGCACCTTGATTGGGTGCATAAACATTTATGATTGTTATTTCTTCCTGTTGAATTGCCCCTTTTATTAGTATGTAGTGGCCTTCTTTGTCTCTCCTAACATCCTTTCATTAAAGTCTATTTTATCTGAGATTAATATTGCTACTCCTGCTTTCTTTTAGCTGTAGCATGCATGAAATATTTTTTCCATCCTTTCACTTTCAGTTTCTTTATGTCCCTGTGTCTAAGATGAGTCTCTTGTATGCAACATATTGATGGTTCATTTTTTTGATCCATTCTGCCAATCTATATCTTTTAATTGGGGAGTTTAATCCATTTACACTCAATGTTATTACTGTGAAGGCATTTCTTGATTCAGCCATCTTATCCTTTGGTTTATGTTTGTCAGATGTATTTTTTCCCTCTCTTAATGTCCTTTAATGTACCCATACTGAATCTCTTTAGTACTGAACCTTTCTCCAAGTCACTCTCTCCTTTCTTTGTTTCTCTGTCTGTAGGGCTCCCTTTAGTATCTCCAGTAGGGCAGGTCTCTTGTTAGCAAATTCTCTCAGCATTTGTTTGTCTGTGAAAAATTTAAGCTCTCTCTCAAATTTGAAGGAGAGCTTTGCTGGATAAAGAATTCTTGGTTGGCAATTTTTCTATCTCAGAATTTTAAATGTCATTCCACTGCCTTCTCGCCTCCATGGTGGCTGCTGAGTAGTCACTACTTAGTCTTATGCTGTTTCCTTTGTATGTGGTGAATTGCTTTTCTCTTGCTGCTTTCAGAACTTGCTCCTTCTCTTCAGTATTTGTGAGTCTGATCAGAATATGTCTTGGAGTGGCTTTATCTGGATTTATTCTATTTGGAGTTCGCTGGGCATTTATGATTTGTGTATTTGTGGTGTTTAGAAGATTTTGGAAGTTTTCCCCAACAATTTCTTTGAATACTCTTCCTAGACCTTTACTCTTCTCTTCCCCTTCTGGAACACCAATGAGTCTTATATTTGTATGCTTTATATTATCTATCATATCCCTGAGGTCCATTTCAATTTTTTTGATTTTTTCCCCATTCTTTCTTTTGTTCTTTCATTTTCCATTCTGTCATCCTCCAGGTCACTGATTTGTTGTTCAGCTTCCTCTAGGCTTGTACTGAGTATCCAGAAACTTTTTAATTTGGTCAACAGTTTCTTTTATTTCCATAAGATCATCTTATTTTTTTATTTACTCTTGCAATTTCTTCTTTATGCTATTCTAGGGTCTTCTTAATGTCCTTTATATCCTGTGCCATGGTCTTGTTGTTCAGCTTTAGTTCTTTGATTAGTTGCTCCAAGTACCGTGTCTCCTCTGATCTTTAGATTTGGGTACTTGGGCTTGGGTTATCTACATCATCTGGTTTTTTCAAATGCTTTAAAATTTTCTGTTGTTTTTGACCTCTTGGCATTTGCTTGACTTGATTCGGTTCTTTCAGGATTTGTAGACCAATTAAAACCCTTATCTCTAATTTGTCAGATGTACAGCTTCGTGGAGTACACTTTCTCTGACTAACCAGCAGGTGGTATCAGTGAGCTACCTATTCCCCTCAAGCCAGTTCTCCCCCACTTTGTCTTTGTGGTTAGGGTATGAGTCTTGTGGGGTCCATTTGGTGCACCAAGCTTTCATGTGTAGTTGGTGTTTCCCGCCCTGTATATGGGGCATGTGTCTGAGTGGTTAGGGAGGGAGGGCGGCTTTAATAATCAAATCTCCAGGTGTTCCTGGAGATTTAAAGCTGTTGTAATAGTTTAATCTTTCAGTTCAGTCTTGCCACAGTTTGTCTCTGCCACTGACCCACAAGTCCTTGGTATTGGCGTATGGTCCCTGGGACTTGCAAGTGGATCCGTTTTCCAAGCCATGCACCCTAGGTCCTCTGTGGAAGGATGACTGTGCTATGTCACAGGTGAGTGCCATCCCCCCAGGGTGGTTCTGGGCTGCAGAGCTGTGTAGGGGTGTTCCCAGTCTGCTGAAAGCATGGCCGATTAGGGTGTGCTAATTTTCCCCTTTTCACACAGCTCCACCTTCCCAACTCTGGGACAATTAGCTGAGGGTGTGGGAAAGGCTAATGTCCACACCCAATTTTGTGGTGTGTGCATGTGTTGTTGGAAATACTTTCCATCACATTGGGTTGTTTGGGGCAGCTCTGGGCTGTGGACCTGGTGCTGGGCAGGAGCATTCCCTGCCCACCAGGAAGGTGGCTGTATGGGGATGCCCCCGTTTTCTTGGGAAGTTGTGGTGTTTAGTGAATTTTCTCAGTCACTGGACTTATTGCCTGGTGTCTCAGAGCTCTCTTAGCTCTGCTCTTGTCTGGGCTCAAATTGCAAGTCTTTGAGGCTTTCTGTAATGGGCTTCTTTGAGTAATTGTTTTAGAAAAAGACAAAAAGATTAAAAAAGAAGGAGGGACCCTTCTTGAAATCCACTCTTCAGACAAAGAAACTTTGCCTGAGCCCTGCCCTTTTCTGTTCTATGTTCACCAGAACTCCAAAAAGTTTCTGCTTTTATTTTTGGGTTTTCCTTGTTGTTTTTGCTATCCCTATCTCCTCTCTCCACTGGGCTGACTGCTCCTGGGTTCTCTGGTGTCTGGTCTCAGTCTGTTTATATTTGGAGTTTGGATCAGTAGAATGAATTGCAGATAAGAACCAGAACTGCAGTTCTCCCTCCTTGTTCCCAGCTTGGATGGCCCCTTCTCCCACAGGACTGAGCCTGGCAGGGAGGAGCATGGGTCCCCTGGCTGCAAAAACTTACAGATTTTGCTGAATTTAGCTGTTCCTTAATTAGATTATTGTTCCCCCTCCACTAACTGCTATATATATCTACGTCCCCTATATGCTACAATATGAGTTCACATTAGTGGTAACATACAATGTCTTTCCTTTTGTATCTGACTTATTTCACTCAACATTATGTCCTCAAGGTTCATCCATGTTGTCATATACTTCATGACCTCGTTCCTTCTCACTGCTGCATAGTATTCCATTGTATGTATGTACCACATTTTATTTACCCATTCATCTGATGTAGGATATTTAGATTGTTTCCATCTCTTGGCAATTGTGAACAATGCCACTGTGAATGCCAGTGTGCAAATATCTGTTCGTGTCACTGCTTTCAGGTCCTTTGGGTAAATACCGAGAAGTGAAATTGCTGGATAGAGTAACTCATACCTAGATTTCTAAGGAACCACCAAACTGTCTTCCAGAATGACTGAACCATTATACAGTCCCACCAGCCATGAATAAGAGCTCCAATTTCTCCACATCCTCTCCAGCATTTGTAATTTCCTCTTTGTTTAATGGCAGCCATTCTTATTGGTGTGAGATGATACCTCATTGTGGTCTTGATTTGCATCTCCCTAATAGTGAAGATGAACATTATTTTCATGTGTTTTTCTTTATATCTTCATAGGTATTCTCCTATCATAGATTCATAATTCTCTATAGTTAAATTCCCCTATTTAGAATACTGTGAGGTCTCTGTCTCCTCCACTGGACAAAGACTGGTACCATAACACATAGATGAAGTAAAATCTTTGAAGATAAATTAGAAAATATTTTAAGTGAATTAAAATTATAACAGAAACTACCAAATTTGCAGCTAAAGCAATGTTTAGAGAAAGTTATAGAAAGCTATATAAATAGCCTTAAATGTTTATATTAGAAATGAAGAAAAATTTAAAACCCATGATAAAAGTTTCACTCTTAAGAAGCTAGGAAAAGTAGTAAAAGAAAATAAATAATAAAGATTAGAGTAAAAAAATCAATGGAATAGGAAATAGACAAAAAATAAGGAAAATAAATGAAAACAAAAATGACTCATTGAAATGACCACTAAAATTCATTAAATTAATCATGGACAAAAATAAAATATAAATTACTAATACCAGGAATGAAAAAGGGACTATCACTATATAATCTACAAGCATTAAAGGATAATAAGGTAATATGTTTACAACTTTATTCCAATAAATTCAACAACTTAAGTGAAATTGATAAATTCCTTGAAAGTTTCAAATTATAAAAAATAGAAGACCTGAATATTCCTATATATATTAAGGAACTTTTGATTTTGAAACAAAAATCATTTATATACACAACTCCAGAGTGAAATAGCTTCACTGATGAATATAATGAAAGGAATTTATAATCCTAATCCTACGCAATCTCTTTCAGAAAAGAAAAGAAGAAACACTTCCCAAATCTTCTTTTTATGACACCAGTATTATCCTAATTCCAAAGTCACACAAATAACAGATCATTGACTAGGAGAGTCACTATTAGCCAGATATTAATTCTTCCCAAATTAATTCATAGATTGAATACCTTTGCAAACAATATCTAAGTGGGATTTTTGAAAAAATATAAAATATTTTTCTAAAGTTTATTTACATGAAAATGCAAAGGACCTAGAAGAACCAAAACAATTTTTAAAAAGAAAACAAAATTGGAAGACTTATACTATCTGATGTTAAGATTTACTGTAAACAATTTAGTATTGTCGTGAGGATTGATACATAAATCAATGGAACAATGGAAGAGAATGGACTCCAGAAATAGACACACATATATTAGGAACTGTTTTCAAAAAAAAAGGTACCAGCAGTTCAAAGGAAAAAGATAGTCTTTCCCAAAAAATGCTGTTCAAATAACTGGATGTCAAACTGCAAAAGATGAACATCAAACCTTCCTCACATATACACAAAATATAATTCAAATTGGAACATAGGCCTAAATATAGAACTCTGGAGAAAACATGAGAGATTTTTGTTACTTTGTAGTAGGCAAAAAGTTCCTAGGTAGGACACACACACAAAATGAACCATAAAATAATATATATGATAAATTAGATTTCCCCAAATTTGAAATCTTTTGCCTTTCCAAGAACACACTGTAAAGGAAATGAAAAGGCAAGCCATAACTCCAGTGACAATATTAGTAATATTTATATATATCTGACAAAGGACTTATATTCATAATATATGAAGAATTCTTATAGCTCAATAATAAGAGGATAAAGAGTTTGATATTTAAAAATGGTCAAAATTTTTGAACACTTTAAAAAAGAAGACATTCAAATTGCCAGTAAGCACGTGGAAGGAAATGAAAATAAAAATATCACATAAATATGTGTGTGTGTGTGTAGCCACTACATGTCCCGTATAATGACTAAAATTTAAGAAGATCAACAGTATCAACTATGGGCTAGAACATAGGACAAATGGAACTCATGCATTGCTGGTGGAAATGTAAAATAGTACAACCACTTTAGAAAACTGTCTGTTTCTTATAAAGTCAACATACACTTATCAACCAAATGACCCACTAATTATATTCCTAGACATTTACACAAAACAAATGAAATGTCTGCACAGAAACCTGTACATGAAATATCATAGTATCTTTATTTGTATAGCACACAATTGGGAAAAATACCAACAAATGTTCAGTTTACATCTATTGAAGAGAATAAAACATGCCTCTGATAAGAAGCTATTAGTGCCCTACAGTATAAAAGCCTCCCAGGAAACGTGAAACAGAGAAACTCATTTGTGGCTAGTCTAGTTCACAAATAAAAACGGGACAGAGGTGAAGCCTTGGATGGATGCTTAGTTATTTTAGAGTAAAAAACCTCTAAAGATCTTGTGATCTCCATTGCCTGAAAAAAATTTATAGTGTTGTGCATGATTTTCAGCCTGCAGGTTTGTGATAACAAAATTGAATTCTGTCTCTGACATATTTCATTCCAGAGAGTTTTTCATAGCTAAGCTCAATGTTTCAATTTTAACAGTGCTGAGGTTTTCTTGAAGGAACTCAAATACTTTCTAAATCACATGATATAAGTAACATCACTGACCTTTTGTAAGCAGCAGTTACTCCAGCAACAGCTACATCTTAGAGATCTATGCAGAGCAATTACATCTCGGCCAATATTATCATAAATTGTCATAGTGAAAGGTCTCCAAGGTCCACAAAATTGTCGGAGAAACCAATGACTTTTCTCTTCTGCAAAATAAATTCTCTGTCCTTGATTGTTCATGATTTCATATTTGTTACTAGTTTCAAGACAAGTGAGCACTAAAGAATGAAGCAATGCATTGAATTATTAGTAATACTGATGGAAGACTTGTACAAATTGTATAGCAAAGCACCTTCAGACATGCAACTTATATTGGGTAGCAAACTACCATTTTTCACTGGTATTTAGTTTCCCCATATAGCTATTCTCTGGTTCATATTAGTGCTAAAATTCTATATGTGGCTTTTTTGTAACATTTTAAAATTTCAGACAAATTTATCTGTTACTGTTAAGTTTTGAGTTATTTTAAATTGTATTTCTTTTCATATTTTTCTGCCTACAGAATATAAAAAAGAATATAATAGTTCTCCACATCAAGAAAGAATAATTTACTTTTGCTAAATTGGGAGAGAAACCCTCTCATATATTGTCCAGATAACATAATAATAAAATTCATCTCTTTTTTAAGCAAATGGAAATATTATTTTTTGTTAAAATAATTTTATACCTGTGATCCTACAAATGAAATACTAAAAATTAAAAAAGCTTTATGCACCAAAATATTCATTAATGCACCTTTTGAAATTTTTTTAAAAAGGAAACAAAGTAAATCCCCATCAATAAGAGGCAATATGTAGTATACCCTCTTGAGAATTTTTAGAATTTTCATTGAGAATGAAGCAATGCATTGAATTATTAGTAATACTGATGGAAGACTTGTACATGCCTCTGATAAGACTTAAAATGTTGTTTTTAAGATAAATGCTGTTTTTAAGATAAAACAAAAGTAACAGAAACAACATTAAATGAATAAGTATAAAGTTATGTGTAAATGATCAAAAGCAGATTTTTAAAAAATATGAATAATTTTTAAAAGACTAGAAAAAATGTGTCAGTAGTTGCGCATGGTTGATTTTTACTACCACCTTTCTAAATTTTTCAAATGTTTGATGAATATGTATTGCTCTGTTATTAAGATATGTACAACATTTTTTTTAAATGTTAAACTTTGAAATAGTTAATCACAGACTTTTCTCATTTTTTATGGTAATGGGCATATGAATATAATTTGGCTTTTATATTTTACCAACATATTTGATAAAATTATTTTTATTTGACATTGAGAGCTAAATAATGGTTTTAAACTTATGAAAATAACATTTTCTTACTGTCTTTTAAAATTAATTTCCCTTTATGAATATGAATTGCACATGCATGGTAAAAATTTTCTAAAATTCAAAAGAGGATTCAAAATTAAAAATAATTCTTCCTTCCAGTTCTATCCTATTCCCCTTCCTTCTTCAATTTTATATGCACCTTTCCAGAGATATCCCATATGAATATCATATGAAAAAACTATGTATATTTTAAATGCAAACACACAAAATACTATATATCTTATTCTGCAATTGCTTTTTATACTTAACAACACTTTGGATACATTATTAACAATTTTGTAGAGTTTCTTTTTAATAACTGCATGGTCAAGTCATAAGATGGTATCATCATTTAGAGCAGTAGTTCTCAAGTTTTAGCCAGCACCAGAATCATCTGAAGGGTTTGATAAAGCACAGATTATTGAACCTCATCCCTGGATTTTCTGATTCAGTGGGGTCTTTGGTGGAGCCTGAGAATTAGCATTTCTAACATGTTTCCAGGTGATACTATTGCATTGTCACACTTTGAGAACCACTGGTTTAGAGAACCAATTCATTATTCATGGATGTTTAGGTATTTTCCCTTAATATTTTTCTATTTTTTGTGACTTAAATTACAAGTAGCAGGGGCTGTATCTGTTCTTCAAATTACCATAACTGGTATTTACCTCTTTTATTACTTTTATGACTTCACACTGTACATTTTAGTTAAGTATATTCATCCCTCATGCTTCAGGGCAAGCCTGAGTGTGACTTTTCTTTGATTCTCTCAAAATGCCTAGTATGCCTTGTATATTGTAGGCAGTCAATGGTGTTTCTAGAATAAGTCATCTTTCCTAAAATAAAATATTTTAGTGTAATATGGAAAGAAAGAAAATGTTCTTTTATTACGTATCTAAATTAGAATTACATAAAAGAATAAATGCCTATTTTAGTGTCAGATCTTTTAATCGGTATAAAAAAGGTCAATAATGATAATACCATTTTAACTATATATCAATTTTATTTACATGTATTAGAGCTTCATCTACATGAAAGAAATACCTGTATTAAGTTGAATATAACTGAGAAGACATAGAACATTGCATTCTAAAGCACATATTAGATTAATTTCTCAGACTTGGAATCAGAAGCTTACCCAAATTCTGTTTCTACTAGCAGAACTCCTGAAGAATCTGGAATCATTGCTTCTCTGGAATACCTGTATCTACGGAATTCTGGATGGGAAAATCCCTTTGGGAATTTGCTTAGTAAGATTCAAAGTGCAAACCAGAATCTTCAGGAGTGAACTTGGAGTTAGTATCTTTTACCTTTCCCATGAGAAAACTCTCCTGAATGTACTTTCTCACCACCTAAAATTCTTCTATATATTCTCTTCATTTTGCCAGTGCTTAATTTCCCAGAGACATAAGAAGTACTTTAATTTATAATGGTTTATCTAGCTAAAGAAAAACAAATTACATCTACAAGAATAAATAAATCAGTGCATTTGGTACATACCTTCCAGAAGTTCAACATGTTGACACACTAGTAACTGATTAACCTATTAAGGTAGAAAATAAATGATGGTATGAAGTTATCAAGCTAAATTTAAAGCACATATCAACACATATACAAGTTAATACTTACATTTCAAATATTTAAAGTAGTGAATTTATTCTCAACCCCTCCAATCTTTTCTGTCACATCTCATATATTACAGTAATTTAAAACTAAAATTTAATGTTTTTTTTTTACCAGAAGAAATGGCACATACAAAAATGTTATGCATCTATAAAGTGATCTTTTTTATCTATTATCAATGTGCTCAATATTTTGGCTAACAGAGCTTTACATATTTTTACTAGAAACATTTTTCAAATTCAGAGAGAAACTTCTATCTTGAAGTAAATCTAGTCGTGAAAAATTTCTTTAAAATATTTTAGTATAGTCTTTATCCTAGTTTTAAGATTTTTCATTAGATTTATATCATAGTTTGTGTAAAATAAATAGTCAAACATTAGAAATGTAACCAATCTTTTCAAGAAGGAACATATTTCATCTTTAAAATATTACAAGGCAAAATAAGAAATGGCAATGATTATACTTGCCAAAGTTAATTATTCAGCAAGAACACCACGGGAAATTAAATCAGAATTGATAGCATGAAGGCAGTGGTTTATGTGTCAATGTGGGGAGGCTCTGGTGTCCAGTTATTTAGTAAAACAGTAGTATAGATGCTGCTGTAAAGATTGCTCTCAGTAATGTGGGTGGGCCTCACAGTTTTTGTCTTAAGGCCTCACAACTATAATATGAGCTCCTGTCTGAGTTTTCAGCTTCTCTTCTGCCCTATGGATTTCAGATTTATCAGCCCCCACACATGCATGTGAGTCAATTCCTTAAAACAAATCACATGTGTGTGTGGGTGTATGTGTCTTATTGGTTCTATTTCTCTGAAGAACCCTGACTGATACAGATTTTGGTACTGAGATAGTTCTAGAAGAACAGAATCTTAAGAATGACTTTTCTGAACTGGTTCTGGGGTTTCTGGAATTGGTTTCCTAATCTGATTATGTTTAAAGGAACTAATGACTATTTCCAGTGCAAAAGAAGGCATTGACAGTCCATGGCATGAAGTGGCAATAGAGATATGCAGAAGTTTGCCATTGAATATTTCTAATCAATTCTTAAGAGTCAAGATTCTGAGTGACAATGTATTTGATACTTTAGAACATGTTTTGTCAAACTAATGAGTATAAGGAGATTGGCTGGTGACTGCTAACTGCACTAGAGAAAATAGAGAAAGAAAAAGAGGAGCTCAGGGTTTCAAATTTCCAGCCCAAGTGCCACAAAATTGACTGAAAGTTTACATGTATGCTGGAAAGACCTTATCTCTTAGCGTCACAGAGCTGAAATTTCTCAAAACCAGACCCAGGGTCTTGACCTACAAGTGGCTGAATTACAATGTAAATTTAATTCCAACCTCCCAGGGCTGAAATATGGATTAAAGGAGTCCCACAATAAATGAAGTTGAAATGCCAAAACTGCCTTGATATACTGTAGAGGGAATGTATCCAAAAGCTTAAGAAGATTGGAATGTTTGAGTGGATTTATTATGTAAAACCTACTCTCCCACCAAGGATAGTTTAGAGGACATGAATTCACCATACCTATGAGAAATAAATCTGTGAGTGTAGTCCCACCATCCTTGAAGCACTCTATGGTTCACTCTTCTCTGAAGGTCAGAAATTACACTGGGAACTGTTGCTACTGAACTGGGATACTCAAATGCAATGAGGATAACTGGATTCTGGGGAGCCAAGTGGTGGCACTTAATGGTCAAAGACATGGTAGGTGTGGTTGATATTGGAGAGCAGAGTTAAAGCAGTAATCAGAATATTCAGTGACCTATATCTTGTCTACTTGATCATGGTGTTCCTTATAGGAACAATCATCTGGGTGTTCCTGTAAGGGACCTAGATGTATGCATCTAGGTTTACTAAGTTCTTATTTGATCTGCATAAGCAGAGGAGTTCTAGGTCAAGTGAACAGAAGTTTAACTTGAATCACTAAAACAGAGTCATGGTCTCTCAGTTCCTTGATCTGAGTAAGTTAACAGACCCAGACCCCTTGAAGGAAAGGGAGACTGGATCTCTGAAAATGTCTCTGAACTGACACTAATTCCAGAAGATACAAAATGTCACTGTGGTCTACCAGTCAGAATAGAGACTTATGGAGGTTAGGTGATAAGCAGAGTTTTCACTCAGGTCCATCTCACAGTGGGTCCAGTGGATCCAAGAATGCATCATGTGGTCATTTTTCCCAGTTCTGGAATGTATACTTGGAAAAGACATACTCAGCAACTGGCAGAATCTCCACATTGTTTCCCTGACCTAGAAAGTGAGGACTAATATGGTAGGAAAGACCACTTGAAAGCTATTAGAACTACCTCTACCCAGGAAAATAGTAAACCAATTGCATTCATTTAGGAATTTCAGAGATTAGTGCCAGCCACCTCAAGAACTTGAAGCATGCAGGGGTAGTGATTCTCACCACACTCCATTCAACTCGCCTATTTGACCTGTGCACAAATAGATGGATGTTGAATAATGGCAGTCAATTATGGTGGTGACTCCAATTGCAGCTGCTGTTCCAGATGTGGTTTTATTACTTCAGCAAATTAGCACAACCCTGGTATCTGGTATGCATCTATTAATTTGGCAAATGTTTTTTCTCAATAACTGTTAGTAAAGACAACCAGAAGCAATTTGATTTCAGCTAGTAAGGTCAGCAATACCCCTTAACTGTCCTGTCTCAGGAGTATATCAATTCTCCAGCCCTATGTCATAATCTAGTTCACAGAGAACAGGATTGCCTTCCACAAGACATCACAGTGGCCCATTACATTGATGACATTATGTTGATTGGACCTAGTGAGCAAAAAATAGCAACAACACTAAGCTTACTGGTAAAATACAGGTGTGTCAGACAGTGTGAATTACATTCAAAGAAAACTCAACTTCCTTCCACCTCAGTGAAATTTCTAGTGGTCTAGTATTGTAGAGCATGTCAAAATATCTCTCCTGATTTGAAGAATAAATTGTTTCATCTGACTTCCCCTATGACCCAAAAGAGGCATATACCTAGTGGACCTCTTTGGAGTTTGGAGGCAACATGTTACTCATTTGGGTGTATAATTCTGGCCATTTACTGAGTGATCTAGAAGCTGCTAGTTTTGAGTGGGACCAAGAACAAGAGAAGGCTTTGTAACAGGTCCAGGATGCAGTGCAACTTCTCTGTCACTGGGCTGTAAGATCCAGCAGATCCAATGAGCCTTAAGTGTCAGTGGTTGATACAGAGGTCATTTTGTGCCCTTGGCAGGCTCATATAGGTGGATCAAAGCACAGACTCAGGATATTGGAGCAAAGCCCTGCATCCTCTGCAGGAAACTACTCTCCTTTTGAGAAATTGCTATTGGCTTGCTACTGGGCCTTAGTAAAGACTGAATGCTTAACCATGGGGCAGCATTATCATGTGACTTGGAACATTAAGCCATAAAGTATGTTATACACAGCAGCATTAAATGAAACACCCATTAAGTGGAAGTGGTATAAATAACATCAGTCTTGAGAAATCCCTGAAGGCACATGCAAGTTACACAAGATAGTGGCCCAAATGTCCATGGCCTCTGCTCCTTACATTGGCATCTCTTTTCCAGTCTTCACCTATGGTCTTGTGGGAAGTTCCTACAATTACTTGAGTGAGGAAGAGAAAACTCAGGCCCGATTTACAGATGGTTCTGTGTGATATGGAAGCAGCACTTGAAAGTGCACACCTTCAGAACTAGAGCCCTTTCTGGGACATCCTTGAAGGATAGTAGTGAAAGGAAATCCTCCCAGTGTACAGAACTTCAAGCAGTGTACCTAGTTGTACACTTTGCTTGGAAGGAGAAGTGGTCAGAGGTGCATTTATATACAGATTCACGGGCTGTGGCCAATTATTTGATGGGATGGTTAGGGACTTGGAGGGAACATGATTGGAAAATTGATGACAAGGAGTCCTGGGGAATGATATGTGGATAGGTTTCTCTGAATGGGTAAAAAACATGGAAGATATTTGTGTCTTATTAGAATGTTCACACAAGGGGTTACCTAAGTAGAGGAGGAGTTCAACAATCTAATTGATAGGATGACCAGTTATGTGCATATCGAATTAGTCTCTTTTCCCAGCTACTTTTGTAATAGCCCAATGGGCTCAGGAACAGAGTGGATATTGTGGCATTGTGCCAGTTTGAATGTATTGTGTCCCCCAAACGCCATTATCTTTGATATAGTCTTGTGGGGCAGACGTTTTGGTGCTGATTAGATTTGCTTGGAATGTGCCCCACCCAGCTGTGGGTGATGACTCTGATGAGATATTCCCATGGAGGCATGGCCCCACCCATTCAGGGTGGGCCTTGATCAGTGGAGCCATATAAATGAGCTGACTCAAAGAGAAGGAACACAGTGCAGCTGTGAGTGACGTTTTGAAGAGGAGCAAGCTTGCTAGAGAGGAACGTCCTGGGAGAAAGCCATTTTGAAACCAGAACTTTGGAGCAGACGCCAGCCACGTGCCTTCCCAGCTAACAGAGGTTTTCCGGATGCCATTGGCCATCCTCCAGTGAAGGTACCCGATTACTGATGATGTGTTACCTTGGACACTTTATGGCCTTAAGACTGTAACTGTGTAGCCAAATAAACCCCCTTTTTATAAAAGCCAATCCATCTCTGGTGTTTTGCATTCTGCAGCATTAGCAAACCAGAACAGGCATATTAGGTTATATGTGGGTTTAGCAATATATACTTTCACTAACCAGTGCCTTTCTGGCTATAGTCACTGCTGAGTGCTCAAAATTCCAACAGGAGAAGCACACTGAGTCCCTGCTATGTCACTAAAACTAGTGGTAATCAGCCAACCTCCTGGTGTCAGGTTGATTAACTTGGACAGCATCCATCAAGGAAGGAGCAGCAATTTGCTTTTACTGAAACAGACACTTACTCTGCGTATGATTTGCTTTCACTGAATGCAATGGTTCTGCCAAAACCACCATCAGTAAATTTACAGAATGCATCATCCACCATCATGGCATTGTGCACAGCATTGCTTCTGATCCAGAAACTCCCTTCATGGCAAATGAAGTACAGCAGTGAGACCATGCTCATGGAATTCACTGATTTAACAATGTTCCCCATCATTCTGAAGCAATTGGTTTGACAGAATGTTAGAATGGCCTTTTGAAGACTCAGTTACAACCAGCTAGGTGACAATAAGGGCTGGAGCAGTGTTCTTCAGGAAGCTGCATATGTTCTAAACCAGCATCCAATATATAATCCTGGTTTTTGCAAAGCATGGATTCATGGGCCTAGAATCAAGGGGTGGAAAAGGGACAAGCACCACTCGCTACTATCCCTAATAATCTGCTAGCACAATTTTTGCTTCCTGTTCTCATGACCTTATGCTCTGCTGACCTAGATGTCTTAGTTCCAAAGAGAGGAATGCTTCTACCAGGAGACACGACAATGATTCCTTTGAACTGGAATTTCACCAGGCCACTCTGGCTCTCATTCCACTGAAGCAATAGGAAGAGAAGGTAGCTACTGTATTGGGTGGATAACTGATCCTGATTACCATGGGAAAATTGAACTGCTGCTATATAATGGAGGTAAGCCTGGTATATCTTGAATATAGGAGAGCACTTCAGGCACCCCCTAGTACTACCATGCCCTATAATTGAAGGTAGTGGAAAACAATAGCAACCCATTTCAGGCAAGACTACCAAGGGGTCAGACCCCTCAGGGATGAAGGTTTGGGTTATTCCACCAAGAAAAGAAGAAAGACCAGCTGAGGCGGTTGCTGAGGGTAAAAGGAATATGCAAGCTATGACCATGTGATTAGTTGCAGAAATGAGGACTGTAATTGTTGACTATTTCATCTTTATTTTGTTATCAATGTATATATAAATATTAAGCAAATATCTTTGGTTTTTCCCATATCTTTTCCTCTTATTATATAAGATGGCTTAACTTCACATCATTGTTTTAATTTACAAGAGAAAAAGAAGAGTGAACATCACCCAAGGGCTTTGCCGCCTCTTTTGAGGAAAGAGTACATTTCCTATTCTATGCAGCATAGTTGTATCATGTTAGTGGAACTATGAGTTTGTTATTGTCTTTATTGGAAGGCTAAGTATGATTTAAGGAGATATTTATAAATTTTCAAGGGGGTGGAATGTGAGGTTAATTTTATGTGTAAACTTGCTTTGGTTATGGTGCTTGGTTGTTTAGTCAAACAGTAGTTTAGATGTTACTGTGAAAGTAGTTTGTAGATGTTATTAGCATCTACAATCAGCTGATTTAAATAAAAAGAGATAATGTATGTGCATCTCATAAAATCAGTGGAAGGCCTTAAGAGCAAAAGATGAGGTTTCCAAGAGAAAAAAAATTCATACAATCTGGTAGAGAACAAGAGAAATTTTCCTAATATCAGTGTTCGAATTTCATGTTTGCATACCAGGCTTAATACTTAAGTACTAGAGGAAATGTGGATTCCTGAAGTCAATTTTAAGTTAGTTTCAAAATCTAATTTGGTCTTTTAAAAAGTTTCCATTTATTTTATTTTATTTATTTTTTTTTTTTTCATTTTTATTGATTGTTCAGATACCATACAATTATCCAAAGATCCAAAGTGTACAATCACTTGCCCCTGGGTACCCTCATACAGCTGTGCATCCATCACACTTCATTTTTGTTCAATTTTTAGAAACTTTTCATTACCCCAGACAAGAAATAAAGTGAAAGATGAAAAAAGAAAAAAAGAAAAGGAAACTCTAATCCTCCCCTATCCCTAACCAACCCCCCTCAATTGTTGACTCGTAGTATTGATATAGTACATTTGTTACTGTTTATGAAAAAATGTTGAAATACTACTAACTGTAGTATATAGTTTGTAATAGGTATATAGTTCTTCCGTATATGCCCCTCTATTATTAACTTCTAATTGTATGTCATACATTTGTTCTGGTTCATGGAAGTGATTTCTAGTATTTGTACAGTTGATCATGGACATTGCCCACCATAGGATTCAGTTTTATACATTCCCATCTTTTGACCTCCAACTTTCCTTCTGGCGACATATATGACTCTGAGCTACCTGTTTCCACCTCATTCACATGCCATTCAGCACTGTTAGTTATTCTCACATCTTGCTACCACACCTCTGTTTATTTCCAATACATTTATTTTTAAATAGGCTTTCCAGGAATATATTTGTTAAATAACAAATGTAGCATATTTAAAATGTACATTTACTGCCTCAATTGAAAATGAATATTTAAATTCAATAAAATGTAAAAATACTAATATTAGTGTTATAGTATTTTACTCTATAGTCAGAATTTTTCTTATGGCACAATTTATATCCTAAAACTATCTACATTCATATTACTATGGATCAAATATGTTAAGAAACACATTACCATACCTGAGTCAAATATTCCAGTCCAGGGGGACAGTTAGGTATTGGCTCTAGTGCTGGCATCCATTGTATCGTAGGCTGTAGATCATAAAAATCCATAATCTGGATTATATAATGTTCTAGAGTGTGAAAATTGAACAGATTTAGCCTATCTCTAAACTCTAAAATTAAAGAAACATATTAACATGATAGAGACAGGCATCAACTTCAAATTCAAGTTTAGTTTTTCTTTTGTCAATGGTGTTGACATCGTCCATGCTTTATTTTTTAAATGTTTGTTATTTTATTTACATAGTCTGTCTCTCAACTAAAACCAAAAAGGTACCTTGGGAATAAAAGAAGTTCCAGTTAATACCAGCATGGTTAACTGTAAGTTGTGAAGAGGTTTCTGACATATATATATATATTCCCATATGACCTTATTCTATTAATTCTGTAATTTGGTTAAGCTTTCTGCAATAAACATTGTGTATAACAAGGGTCCTCTTTCCTGCAATTTCCAGTTACATCATCCTCATCTCCTTCTGACGCCTCATCAACAGTACTTTAAACATACATATTTCTACCAACAATCTGTTTGGTGGTTTAAATGTTCTCTATGATGAAATAAGGTTTTCTCTACCATGCCCATACCATGCTATTTCCTCCTGAGCCTTCATCAGCAGTGCTCTAATATCCATATTGCTACTAATAGCCTGGTGAAGGCAATCTAAAAGTTTTCTATTAAGCTCATGAAGATTCTTTCAGTCTCCACCAATTACTCAGTTGAAAAGCTACTTCACGTTTTTAGGTATTTTTTATAGTAGCGCCTGATTTCTATATAGTGTCCTATTGCTTCTGTAATGAACTTGTTTGCTTAACGTAACCCAAATTTATTATCGTACATGTTTAGAGGTCAGAAGTCTAAAAAGGGTCAACAGGAATGAGTTCCTTCTAGAGTCTTGGGGGTGGGGGGATGGGGTTCCTTGCCTTTTCCAGCTTCTAAAGGCTACCTGCATGCTTTGCTTATAGACCCCTTCCTCCATTTTCAAAGCCAGTAGCACAGCATCTTCTTTCCTCTCTTACCTCCTGCCTCTCTCTTATAAGGATCCTTCTCATTACATTGTGTCCAATGGCAATCTAGGATAATCTCCCCATTTCAAGATCCTTGAATTAATCACATCTGCAAAGTTCCTTTTGCCACATCTAAGGTAGCATATTTCCAGCTTTGGGGGATTAGTACATGGATTTCTTTGAGGGTTCATTATTCAGTCTACCACCTTTCCACTACTGTAATTATGTGGCTATTGATTTTTAAAACTACTGAGCTTTTCTCATTTTTCTTGAATAAATGCTCCTCAGACTTTTGTGACTCTGGTTAATTTTCAGAGTTCTAAAAAAGTTGATTTCAACAATTTTTGCAAGTGTTCTTGTTGCTTTTATGGAAGACTGGATTTTTGGAAGTCATTACTCTGAACTTTTTTGTGTGAAATAATGAACACATTTATGGAGATAATTATTTGGAATTAATAACAAGTATATAACACTTGCATGCATTGGTTAATACACAAATATTTTTATGTAAAAATGATATATATACTTTAATAATTCTAATTAATTTCATATATGTCAATTATACCATTTGTTAATAAGTATAGTTATGTTAGTTTTTAAACACACATATTACCAAAGAAAAAGAAAATAATCATGCTGGTATAAATTGGTGGTCTTCTATTTTTTTTCCCAAAGAGTCTCAACTTTGGTTGACCTATTAGTGATTATCTCTAGATTGATAAAGTAATCTATTGCTGCCAGTGTATTGAAAATACAAACACTGTTTTTTAACACTGCCAAAATCGAATGCTTCCTGTATCACTGGTCTTCAAAGAACAGTAATAACCACACAATTACATAAATTAAAAAGTTCTCCTGAATGCTTAGAAAGAATATTCATCCCATATCATGCCTCAATCAAATATACAGGTTTCTCAATTCTGGAAGAAAATTCTGACTTGAGTCCTTGAGATCACATACTTACAAAATATCTCTAGAGGAACATAGTTCAGTGTGGGAACTTACAGATCATTCTTAGTTCAACTCTCATCCCAGTTTTACAGAGCAAATATGTAAGGCCAGAAATGGTGTGCTGGTCACATAGATTCATAAATAGAAAGAGATGCCAGGTATCCATAAATGAGTGATAGCATTTCAGATGAACTATGAAATGGGGGTGAGAAGTAAGAATAGAGAGTGTCTCAGGTGAGGAAAGAAGGGTCTTATGCAGGGTCAGATATAATTTATACATATTGTTAATTATAAATCAGAAGTAAAATGGGGTTGGAGGTTTTGCTCCTACTCAGCTATACTGTTTGTTTCTCTGTTCACTAGACAGGGGAACAAATATCTGCTTTCTTTGGATACTGAACACCGAGTGGGAAGTTGAGAGATGGGTCCTGATCTTAGGATTCTGGGCATCATCTCCAAAAAGGCAGCAAGATTTTCTCTTATATTAAAGGTAGCAGTACTGACACTGGCAGCAATGAGGCACTGGCAGTTATGGCTCCTTTTGCCTGAAGACTACAGTGACCTACCATCATTTGTAAAGACGGGCCATGGATCAGACTATAGGTATAAACTAAGGGCAGAAGTCAGTTATGGAGATCAACAGATGAAACATATTATTAGTTTCTGGAAATTACATATGCAAAAACTACCTGGGCTGTGAGTTTAAAGAGGCTTTGTCCTCTGTCTGGCCCACAATCCACAGCTTCTCAGAGTTGCTATTAGGAAGAGTCTAAGAAGGGGAGATTTCAGTAGCCATGACAATACACATTCCATTCAGAACATTGAAGCTAATTAGTTCTATGAATACTTATATGGGCACTGGGATATAAAGCTGACATTTCTCCTGCAGTTTGGAATGGCAGCAGAGGCACAAAGCAGAGTGCCAAGCAAAATACACTCTAAATTTGAATTAACTAAGTTAATGCCACCTCCCCGTGGGCTAACTGAGCATTAAAGGCTCTGACATCCCATGATCTAAGGAGTTTGTGTTCTGCTGACAATTCATGAAAGAGTCCATCTGATCCTCAGTGATTATGGCTCACTCTGGTATCTGTTGAGTCACTCCTTCCATCTGGCTGTCAATCAATGGTCTATTTAGATCACCATAGAGATGTCAGTATTCCCCACTGCATAGCACTGGTGCCTATCGCTGTTCTTTCACTAAACTTTTAATGCCAGTTTGGAGTACCCCAAAATTATCACTGCTGATTCCATACCTCACCTGGTAATTGGAAACTTTGGCAAGATATTTAATATTCTCCGGCTAGATTCACCATCCAGTCAATTTTTCTCTGAAGTCTTGTTGTCTTCCTGGCTCTTTTCTTGCAACCACACAAGTGGTTCTTCTGACTTTTGAGTTTCAGAATACTGTCTGGTGGCTTTGCCATTTTTCTGTTCTTGCCCTAAGGTTCCTCTCTCTAGATCTCATCAACATCTACATATCCAGTCTCCTTTCAACCAAGAGAATTGTTATCTACTCTGGCAAGGACTCAAAAATATTTTCTTTTCTCATATTTAGATCTCCTAAAACGTTTGTTTATGTGTCATGAGCACATTAAATCCCTACCACTACCACCAGTATTCTAAATCAAGGGTTTTCATTCTCAAAACCCAGGGAGGCCATCCCTCCATAGAATCAGTGAATATCAGTAGCCATCCTCCCATAGAATCAGTGAACACTGCAAGGATTAGTTGACTAAAACAGGGTGTGGGGGTAAAGAGCGAAGTAAAAGAAAAATAACTCAATCAGTATTTCAAATATACTATTCAACCATATGCTAAACAATTAATTTCTATAATTTTATCAGGATGGCTCAGTTAGTATCAAATCTTATAAAATATATTAGTGTTCTAGTTTGCTAATGCTACAGAATGCAAAACACCAGAGATGGACTGGCTTTTATAAAAAGGGGGTTTATTTGGCTATACAGTTACAGTCTTAAGGCCATAAAGTGTCCAAGGTAACACATCAGTAATCAGGTACCTTCACTGGAGGATGGCAAATGGCATCTGGAAAACCTCTGTTAGCTGGGAAGGCACGTGGCTGGCATCTGCTCCAAAGTTCTGGTTTCAAAATGGCTTTCTCCCAGGACATTCCTCTCTAGCAAGCTTGCTCTTCTTCAAGACGTCACTCACAGCTGCACTCCCTCTAGTCTCTTTGAGTCAGCATGTTTTATATGGCTCCACTGATCAAGGCCCACCCTGAATGGGTGGGGTCACACCTCCATAGGAGTATCCCACCGAAGTCACCACCCACAGCTGGGTGGGGCACATTCCAAGCAAATCTAACCAGCACCAAAACATCTGTCCCACAAGACCACAAAGATAATGGCATTTGGGGGACACAGTAGATTCAAACCGGCACAATTAGTATCCTTCAATATAATTAAAGATCTTCATTAGAATTGCACGTCTTTGTATGCCAGAATTACTGTAAAGTTTTATTGCCAAAAGACATATATTTTACATTCGCTGTTCTAATGATGGCTTTCATTTCCTGTAGCTCTACTTTCTAGTTCTTACTTCTCATGCCTAGGTGTGAGAATGTTACCAGGCTTATGGATGCCTCCATGATTATGGAAAAAAGAGCCATCTAACATACTAGCACTGAAACCATGAGACCATGATACTATATGATTACCACTTTGGTGAAACTTAATTTGAGGAATATGTTAAACTTGAATAATCAAATGGAATTTGCAGATAATAACTATTAAAGCAAATATATTGACTTTTCCCAACATTCAATTATAAAAATATATATACATGCAGAAACATGGAAAAATGTTACCATGAACATCCATATACCCACCACCTAAATGTCACAATTAACATTTTATTATACTTGCCTTATCATATATCTATTCATCCATCTCTCTATCAATACATCTTAAATTTTGATGCTGTTCACAGAAAATTGAAAACCTCAGTTCATGTCCCATACATACTATTCAGTAGAGCCCAATGTTTATTCAGGTTCCTTTTCTGGGGAGAGGTAAATTTTACATACAGTGGAATATACATATTTTAAGTGTACCCTGCAATGAATTCCTAAAAATGCATTCACCTGTGCAATCCAAACCACTATCAAGATATTGAATAGTAGCCACAGCTGAGAATGCTCACTTGTGCTCTTTTGTAGTTAATGCCACACTGCACACCCTACAGGGGCAAACACTGTGCTAAGTTTTCTCCACCATAGGTTATTTTTGCCAAGTTTTACATTCTATAAATGAAATTATACAGTATGCAGTTTATATATAAGGCTTCTTTAAATCAGCATACTCTTTTTTTAGATTCATCCCAGTTGTTGCATGTTATCAGTAGTTCATTCCTGTTTATTGCTGTGAAGTTTTCCATTGTAGGAACTAATACAATTAGTTTATTCATTGTACTAATGATAGAATTCCAGGCTGTTTCCAGACCTTGGCTATTATGAATAATGCTGCTATAAACATTCTTGCAGGCTTTTTTGTGTGCATTTGTTTTCAGTTCTCTTGGATAAATACCTACTAGTGGAATTACTGGATCATAGGTAAACATATATTTTGTTTTATAAAAAAAATTCTGTTACAAGCTCTGTAGCTTCAAGAAAGTAAACCATTTGGCCCAAAGACAGTTGAAATTTCAAAAGTCATATGGTTTTCCACTACCTATTTAAGCCTTAAATTAGAAACAAGAAATCATAATCTTTATTGATTAAATATGTATATGTGTATTTATATACACATATATATATGTGTGTGTGTGTGTATATATATATATATACAGAGAGAGAGAGAGAGAGAGAGCTTCTAAATTATCTTCAACCATCAAAGCTTCAGCATCTTTAAAAGAGACTCTGAGTCTGGACTAAAGAGAAAGTAATGGGGATGAAAACTGGAACTAAAGGAGAAAAATAGCAAAAGAAGATGAAGAGAGCTAGGTAATAATTAGGAGGCCTTGAAGAATAGCAAAGAGCTCAGTGAAAAGCTTGCATGAGGCAGATGCAAGAGGGATAAATGAAAAAAAGTATTCAACAGGGAGAGGGGACAAAAGTGGCAACAAAATTCACAAGTTAAAATTCAGTTATTTATGGAAGAGCTATTCAGAAAATTGGAAAGCAAGCTCAAAAGTTTGTAATTTAACTTTATTGATTGTATTACTTTTCTATTGCTACTTAAAAAATTGCCACAAACTTAATGGATTAAAACAACACTTTATTATTTAACAGTTTTCCTTGGGTCAGGAGTTTCAGCACAACCTAACTGGCTTCTTTGTTCAGGGTCTCATGAGGCTACAATCAAGGAGTTGGCTGGCCACATTCTCATTCTCATTCTTGACTGAGGAAGAAGCTGCTTCCAAACTTATTCAGCTTGTCAGAATTCATTTCCTTGTAGCTGTATGACTGAGGTATCATTTTTTGCTAGTTGTCAGCTTGGAACTGCTCTCAGCTCCTAGATGCAGATCGTACTCCATTGCCGTATGGTCCTCTCCACGGGCCTTCTCTCAGGTAAACAACTAACTTCTTCAAGGCAGCAAGAGAGAAAAGTCTTTCACCAGTCTTCCAAAAGGGAGTCTTACATAAAGAAACTTAATCAAGGAAAATGCATCTTATCCCTTTGCCATATAACATAACCTAATCAAGTGAGAGACCATAACATTTGCCATATTCTATTGGCTAGAAGCAACTCACAGGTCATGCCCACTCCTAGGTTATATAATAAACTTGTAATAAAGTTGATGCACTTTCAATATGCTAGAAATATTTTAGTAAAATTGTATAATTGTACTAGTAAATTATAAGGAAAAATATATTTGAAAAAAAATAAAGACACATCATGGCTCATAAAATGGCTTAAAAGGATTCTATGTTATCCTCTGTTTATTTGTTCCCTTTTGTGCACCTTGTGTGAGGGAAAGTTATTGCAAATCCCCCTTCTCCGACATATATGAAAGAGAAAAAGACTAAGTGGAAAGTAAATTTGAGCATCATATTTAATACCAGGCTTTGGGTAATCCAAAAGGTAGGACTGTGGTAACTCAAAACAGAGTGATAATATTAAAAGTGGAAGAGAGATGGAGAAACTTCTTACCTGGAAACAGAATGGTAAGAATGCTATGGGTGAGCTGCCCTCATGCATGAGTCCCTCAGCTACGGATAACACAACTGTCCTGGAAATTAGTAAGCCCCACTGAACCAAAGGAAGGGACTTGGACATCCTGTGAATTGAGGTGGACATGAAAGATAACCTCATCCCCATCCATATAATCAATGAATACCATGGATGGAGGCATTACCTGTAAAGAAAGACAAAAGTTTATAAAGCTTCTCACAGAATCAGAGGTTCAGGAGAGAGACACAAGTGCCCCTGGGTGTGGAAGAGAGAAAGAACATAGGATAAAAGCTGACACTTAGTGAATGATGAAGCTGGGCTAGTCTAAAAAGACCTAAGTCCCTTAGGTAAGTAACTTCTCCCTGGGGAAGAAGAGAGAAGCTAAACAGCTCACAGGTAAATGGCAATCTCAGAAGACCCTCAGGCTGATGAGCAGGTTGAAACCAGGAAGGAACAAGTTAGTCCCAGAACTATTGCTTCTTGGCCCCCAAGTGACCTGGGTCACATTTTGCAGAAGACCGACATAAGCAAGAGATAAAAAGAAATACAGAGACATATCTCTCACTTAAATCTAGTATGGCCAGATTGCATGAAACAGACACACTGCTTCACAAGCCTCTTCACGCAGAACTGCCTTTTTAAGTTCCTTTCAGTCATTGAAACTAATAAGCTATGTTTTCTAGTTTTACCAGAGCCATAAGGTTATATAGAAACCTCACAAACCAGATTTGTTAAAGGGCAACATTTATACCATAAGCTTAATCACTAATTAATTTACACTAGAGCCTCAGTTTTCTTATCCATGAATGATACTTTAAGGATTATTCTAATTATAAAATTCTATGTGCATACTCTCAAATACTCATTTTTGAACTCTAAAGGGAGTTCAAGTGTTCTTTGTATATAGAAATTAAACTTAATTAAAATGATGAGCTCTAAATTTAGGAAAAAACTTTATGAAAACTAAAATAGGCAGTCAAAACTGGGGATTGTGTGAGTTAAATAAATACACATATATAGTTGTTATTTGAATGGTATATCAAAACTAAAATTATTTCACAAATATACACTGCTAGTGCAGGAGAGAAATTATTTCTCCATTGTGGAAAATTCTAGATTAGATATAGACTATACCTAGAATGAGTAAAGCATTACTTTCCCATTATTATTCTAAGAAATTTGGTCTCCCACTTAGAAGATTTCCTGTATCATTTGAAATCCTTAAATAATGCTTACAGTGTAATGTCATATATATAAGAATTGCACTAGTAATAAAAATAACAATAATAATGGTAAAATATGCTTATTTAATCTTCACAATAACACTAAAAGCAGGGAATTATTGCCATCATTTTAGTGATGAGGAAACCGAAGCTTAGATAGGCTTTCTTAAGCCTTTTGCCCAAATTCAATCAAGAGATAGCTCAGGAGTCTGAAATAAAACCCTGATCATATTTGAATTTCTTACATCTCATGACATCATTGAATTTAATTATATATCACCTACTCTTAATTCCCTAAGCATGGATGGAAATTGAATTCTCCAAGAGACTTATATTAGAAGAATGGTTTGGCTAATTCTTTTACAAATACCTACTCCCATAAAGCTTAGAGTCACTGAGGTGAACCTGGCACTTATTCCTTCAAATAAAAAAGCTGGATCAGTTCCAGACTCATATGTGCAGGTTTGTGACCTGTAAAATAAAACACGACAGTGGAGAAGCCAGGAAGGAAACAAAACCAAATGAGAAGCTCTAGACTATTTTTTTGTCCTGGGATACAATATACATTAACAAAGAGCAATTAAAATCAATTATTTCTCTTGTGGATGTAATTGCTTAAATAATACACACCTACACTTCCAGTAAGATTAGAAAATATAATAATTGGTGCAGCCTGAGAGGAAGGAAAAAGGGTCTATCCAGAGCCCTGGAGCGAGAGCGAGTGCCTCAGCAACATCCGCGAGTTCCTGCGAGGCTGCAGGGCCTCTCTGCACCTGGAGTTTGCAGTATTTAGTTCTGGCAGCCTTAAGAAAAATACAGTGAAGAAGGTGGCAAGATGGCATATTGGTGAGCTGTATGTTTTAGTTACTCCTCCAGGAAAGTAGGTAGAAGGCCAGGAACTGCATGGACTGGACACCACAGAGCAATTTGACTTTGGGCATACTTCATACAACACTCATGAACACGTCGAACTGCTGAGATCAGCGAAATCTCAGACTGGGAGCCTCCCTACACAGCCCAGCAGCCCAGAACTGCCCTGGGGGGACAGCACTCACCTGTGACATAACACAATCAACCCTCAACAGAGGACCTGGGGGTACATGGACTGGAAGAGGGACCCAATCGCAAGTCTCAGGAGCCATACGCCAATACCAAGGACTTGTGGGTCAGTGGCAGAGACAAACTGTGGCAGGACGGAACTGAAGGATTAGACTATTGCAACAGCTTTAAAACTCCAGGATCAAGAGGGAGATTTGATTGTTAGAGCCACCCCCCCTCCCTGACCATCCAGAAACATGCCCCATATACAGGGCGGGCAACACCAACTACGCACGCAAGCTTGGTACACCAATTGGACCCCACAAGACTCACTCCCCCACTCACTGCAAAGGCAAAGCAGGGAGAACTGGCTTGTGGAGAACAGGTGGCTCGTGGATGCCACCTGCTGGTTAGTTAGAGAAAGTGTACTCCACGAAGCTGTAGATCTGATAAATTAGAGATAAGGCCTTCAATTGGTCTACAAATCCTAAAAGAACCCTACCAAGTTAAGCAAATGCCAAGAGGCCAAAAACAGTAGAAAATTTTAAAGCATGTGAAAAAACCAGACGATATGGATAACCCAAGCCCAAGCACCCAATTCAAAAGATCAGAAGAGACACAGCACCTAGAGCAACTACTCAAAGAACTAAATGAACAATGAGACCATAGTACGGGATACAAAGGATATCAAGAAGACCCTAGAAGAGCATAAAGAAGACATTGCAAGACTAAATAAAAAAAATAGATGATCTTATGGAAATTAAAGACACTGTTGACCAAATTAAAAAGATTCTGGATACTCATAGTACAAGACTAGAGGAAGTTGAACAACAAATCAGTGACCCGGAAGATGACAGAATGGAAAATGAAAGCACAAAAGACAGAATGGGTAAAAAAATTAAAAAAAATCAAAACAGACCTCAGGGATATGATAGATAATATAAAACATCCAAATATAAGACTCATTGGTGTTCCAGAAGGGGAAGAAAAGGGTAAAGGTCTAGGAAGAGCATTCAAAGAAATTGTTGGGGAAAACTTCCCAAATCTTCTAAACACCATAAATACACAAATCATAAATGCCCAGCAAACTCCAAATAGAATAAATCCAAATAAACCCACTCCAAGACATATTCTGATCGCACTGTCAAACACTGAAGAGAAGGAGCAAGTTCTGAAAGCAGCAAGAGAAAAGCAATTCACCACATACAAAGGAAACAGCATAAGACTAAGTAGTGACTACTCAGTAGCCACCATGGAGGCGAGAAGGCAGTGGAATGACATATTTAAAATTCTGAGATAGAAAAATTGCCAACCAAGAATTCTTTATCCAGCAAAGCTCTCCTTCAAATTTGAGGGAGAGCTTAAATTTTTCACAGACAAACAAATGCTGAGAGAATTTGCTAACAAGAGACCTGCCCTACTGGAGATACTAAAGGAAGCCCTACAGACAGAGAAACAAAGAAAGGACAGAGAGACTTGGAGAAAGGTTCAGTACTAAAGAGATTCGGTATGGGTACATTAAAGGATATTAATAGAGAGAGGGGAAAAATTTATCTGACAAACATAAACCAAAGGATAAGATGGCTGATTCAAGAAATGCCTTCACGGTTGTAACATTGAATGTAAATGGATTAAACTCCCCAATTAAAAGATATAGATTCACAGAATGGATTAAAAAAAATGAACCATCAATATGTTGCATACAAGAGATTCATCTTAGACACAGGGACACAAAGAAACTGAAAGTGAAAGGATGGAAAAAAATATTTCATGCCAGCTACAGCTAAAAGAAGGCAGGAGTAGCAATATTAATCTCAGATAAAATAGACTTTAAATGCAGGGATGTTTCGAGAGACAAAGAAGGCCACTACATACTAATAAAAGGGGCAATTCAGCAAGAAGAAATAACAATCATACATGTTTATGCACCCAATCAAGGTGCCACAAAATACATGAGAGAAACACTGGCAAAACTAAAGGAAGCAATGGATGTTTCCACAATAATTGTGGGAGACTTCAACACATCACTCTTTCCTATAGATAGATCAACCAGACAGAAGACCAATAAGGAAATTGAAAACCTAAACAATCCGATAAATGAATTGTATTTAACAGACATATATAGAACATTACATCCCAAATCACCAGGATACACATACTTCTCTAGTGCCCACAGAACTTTCTACAGAATAGATCATATGCTGGGACATAAAACAAGGCTCAATAAATTTAAAAAGGTTGAAATTATTCAAAGCACATTCTCTGACCACAATGGAATACAATTAGAAGTCAATAACCATCAGAGACTTCAGAAATTCACAAATACCTGGAGGTTAAACAACACACTCCTAAACAATCAGTGGGTTAAAGAAGAAATAGCAAGAGAAATTGCTAAATATATAGAGACAAATGAAAGTGAGATCACAACATACCAAAACCTATGGGATGCAGCAAAAGCAGTACTGAGGGGGAAATTTATAGCACTAAACGCATATATATATAAAAAAGGAAGAAAGAGCCAAAATCAAAGAACTAATGGATCAACTGAAGAAGCTAGAAAATGAACAGCAAACCAATCCTAAACCAAGCAGAAGAAAAGAAATAACAAGGATTAAAGCAGAAATAAATGACATAGAGAACAAAAAAACAATAGAGAGGATAAATATCACCAAAAGTTGGTTCTTTGAGAAGATCAACAAGATTGACAAGCCTCTACCTAGACTGACAAAATCAAAAAGAGAGAAGACCCATATAAACAAAATAATGAATGAAAAAGGTGACATAACTGCAGATCCTGAAGAAATTAAAAAAATTATACGAGGATACTATGAACAACTGTATGGCAACAAACTGGATAATGTAGAGGAAATGGACAATTTCCTGGAAACATACGAACAACCTAGATGGACCAGAGAAGAAATAGAAGACCTCAACCAACCAATCACAAGCAAAGAGAGCCAGTCGGTCATCAAAAAGCTTCCCACAAATAAATGTCCAGGGCCAGATGGCTTCACAGGGGAATTCTATCAAACTTTCCAGAAAGAACTGACACCAATCTTACTCAAACTCTTTCAAAACATTGAAGAAAATGGAACACTACCTAACTCATTTTATGAAGCTAACATCAATCTAATACCAAAACCATGGTAAAGATGCTACAAAAAAGGAAAACTACTGGCCAATCTCCCTCATGAATATAGATGCAAAAATCCTCAACAAAATACGTGCAAATCGAATCCAAAGACACATTAAAAAACTCATACACCATGACCAAGTGGGGTTCATTCCAGGCATGCAAAGACGATTCAACATAAGAAAATCAATCAATGTATTACTACACATTAACAATTCGAAAGGGAAAAATCAAATGATCATCTCAATAGATGCTGAAAAAGTATTTGACAAAATCCAACATCCCTTTTTGATAAAAACACTTCAAAAGGTAGGAATTGAAGGAAACTTCCTCAACATGATAAAGAGCATATATGAAAAACCCACAGCCAGCATAGTACTCAATGGAGAGAGACTGAAAGCCTTCCCTCTAAGATCAGGAACAAGACAAGGATGCCCGCTGTCACCACTGTTATTCAACATTGTGCTGGAAGAGCTAGCCAGGGCAATCCGGCAAGACAAAGAAATAAAAGGCATCCAAATTGGAAAAGAAGAAGTAAAATTGTCATTGTTTGCAGGTGATATGATCTTATATCTGGAAAACCCTGAGAAATCAATGATACAGCTACTAGAGCTAATAAACAAATTTAGCAAAGTAGTGGGATACAAGATTAATGCACGTAAGTCAGTAATGTTTCTATATGCTAGAAATGAACAAACTGAAGAGACACTCAAGAAAAAGATACCATTTTCAATAGCAACTAAAAAAATCAAGTACCTAGGAATAAACTTAACCAAAGATGTAAAAGACCTATACAAAGAAAACTACATAACTCTACTAAAAGAAATAGAAGGGGACCTTAAAAGATGGAAAAATATTCCATGTTCATGGATAGGAAGGCTAAATGTCATTAAGATGTCAATTCTACCCAAACTCATCTACAGATTCAATGCACTCCCAATCAAAATTCCAACAACCTACTTTGCAGACTTGGAAAAGCTAGTTATCAAATTTATTTGGAAAGGGAAGATGCCTCGAATTGCTAAAGATACTCTAAAAAAGAAAAACGAAGTGGGAAGACTTACACTCCCTGATTTTGAAGCTTATTATAAAGCTACAGTTGTCAAAACAGCATGGTACTGGCACAAAGATAGACATATAAATCAATGGAATTGAATTGAGAATTCGGAGATAGACCCCCAGATCTATGGCCAACTGATCTTTGATAAGGCCCCCAAAGTCACTGAACTGGGTCATAATGGTCTTTTCAACAAATGGGGCTGGGAAAGTTGGATATCCATATCCAAAAGAATGAAAGAGGACCCCTACCTTACACCCTACACAAAAATTAACTCAAAAGGGACCATAGATCGCAACATAAAAGAAAGTACCATAAAACTCCTAGAAGATAATGTAGAAAAACATCTTCAAGACCTTGTATTAGGCGGCCACTTCCTAGACTTTACACCCAAAGCACAGGCAAGAAAAGAAAAAATAAATAAATGGGGACTCCTCAAACTTAGAAGTTTCTGTACCTCAAAGGAATTTCTCAAAAAGGTAAAGAGGCAGCCAACTCAATGGGAAAAAATTTTTGGAAACCATGTATCTGACAAAAGGCTGATATCTTGCATATATAAAGAAATCCTACAACTCAATGACAATAGTACAGACAGCTCAATTATAAAATGGGCAAAAGATATGAAAAGACAGTTCTCTGAAGAAGAAATACAAATGGCCAAGAAATACATGAAAAAATGTTCAGCTTCACTAGCTATTAGAGAGATGCAAATTAAGACCACAATGAGATACCATCTCACAGTGATTTGAATGGCTGCCATTAAACAAACAGGAAACTACAAATGCTGGAGAGGATATGGAGAAATTGGAGCTCTTATCCATTGTTGGTGGGACTGTATAATGGTTCAGCCACTCTGGAAGTCAGTCTGGCAGTTCCTTAGAAAACTAGATATAGAGTTACCATTTGATCCAGCGATTGCACTCCTCGGTATACACCCGGAAGATCGGAAAGCAGTGACACGAACAGATATCTGCACGCCAATGTTCATAGCAGCATTATTCACAATTGCCAAGAGATGGAAACAACCCAAATGTCCTTCAACAGATGAATGGATAAATAAAATGTGGTATATACACACGATGGAATACTACATGGCAGTAAGAAGGAACGATCTCGTGAAACATATGACAACATGGATGAACCTTGAAGACATGCTGAGTGAAATAAGCCAGACCCAAAGAGAGAAATATATGCTACCACTAATGTGAACTTTGAAAAATGTAAAACAAATGGTTTATAATGTAGAATGTAGGGGAACTAGCAATAGAGAGCAATTAAGGAAGCGGGAACAATAATCCAAGAAGAACAGATAAGCTATTTAATGTTCTGGAAATGCCCAGGAATGACTATGGTCTGTTAATTTCTGATGGATATAGTAGGAACAAGTTCACAGAAATGTTGCTATATTAGGTAACTTTCTTGGGGTAGAGTAGAAACATGTTGGAAGTTAAGCAGTTATCTTAGGTTAGTTGTCTTTTTCTTTCTCCCTTGTTATGGTCTCTTTGAAATGTTCTTTTATTGTATGTTTTTTTTTAATTTTTTTTATTTTTCATACAGTTGATTTAAAAAAAAAAAGTTAAAAAAAAAACAAGGAAAAAAATATGTAGAGCCCCCTTGAGGAGCCTGTGGAGAATGCAGGGGTATTCGCCTACCCCACCTCGATGACTGCTAACATGACCACAGACATAGGGGACTGGTGGTTTGATGGGTTGAGCCCTCTACCACAGGATTTACCCTTGGGAAGACTGTTGCTGCAAAGGACAGGCTAGGCCTCCCTATAATTGTGCCTAAGAGCCTCCTCCCGAATGCCTCTTTGTTGCTCAGATGTGGCCCTGTCTCTCTAGCTAAGCAAACTTGAAAGGTGAAATCACTGCTCTCTCCCCTACGTGGGATCAGACACCCAGGGGAGTGAATCTCCCTGGCAACGTGCAATATGACTCCCGGGGAGGAATGTAGACCCGGCATCGTGGAATGGAGAACATCTTCTTGATCAAAAGGGGGATGTGAAAGGAAATGAAATAATCTTCAGTGGCAGAGAGATTCCAAAAGGAGCCGAGAAGTCACTCTGGTGGGCACTCTTATGCACAATTTAGACAACCCTTTTTAGGTTCTAAAGAATTGGGGTAGCTGGTGGTAGATACCTGAAACTATCAAACTACAACCCAGAACCCATGAATCTCGAAGACAATTGTATAAAAATGGAGCTTATGAGGGGTGACTATGGGATTGGGAAAGCCATAAGGACCACACTCCCCTTTGTCTAGTTTATGGATGGATGAGTAGAAAAATAGAGGAAGGAGACAAACAAACAAACAAACAAGCAGACAAAGGCACCCAGTGTTCTTTTTTACTTCAATTGCTCTTTTTCACTTTAATTATTGTTCTTGTTATTTGTGTGTGTGTGCTAATGAAGGTGTCAGGGATTGATTTAGGTGATGAATGTACAACTATGTAATGGTGCTGTGAACAATCAAATGTACGATTTGTTTTGTATGAGTGCGTGGTATGGGAATATATCTCAATAAAATGAAGATTTTAAAAAAAAAGAAAATATAATAAAATGGTTAGTGGTTTAAATCTGTGTTATTATTATTTGGAAGTCCCAGTTTTTCAAATTTCTAATCTATTTCTTTCCCACATTACTAAAGGACATGAAAAATTAATCACAACAACGTCATGTAAAACTAGGGAATCAATCCTAGGAATCTTTTACATGTTACCTTAAATTTTAACTTACACACAACTTTAAATGAGAAAAACTTACAAAATGCAAGCTCACTGTAGTTTTTATTGGTCTTCTTCTTCCTTAAATTATTTACTACTTCTGTGCAACTAATACTTATGAAAAATTCAATACCACATAGCTTAAAACACTTCATAAATATTCTTTATCCAAAGGAGTATCACTCATTAAAACAAATCTCTCTCTCTCTCTCTCTCTCTCTCACACACACACACACACACACACACATCTCATGTCTGGAACCAAGGGTAACAAGGATATACTCAAATGATTTTTTAATTATACTGATTCTGACCAAAGTCCACAGAGAAACACGAGGCTTGAGAAACTTAGAAATTCTTTTGGGAATGAGAAGGCAAGATACTTTACATATCTCAGATTCTTTCTTTATTATGCCTCCCTTAATCTGTGGAAGAAACTCCTCCCAAGACTGTCACCCAATGGAAAAACCAGTTAGTTCACACGTGTTTACACCTCTAAATACTCAACTTCACCCCACATACATTTTCTTTATTATAAGGCCAGCAGGGTGTGGTGGATTGCCAGGGTACATGTGAAGGGCTTGCACTGACTCAGCTGTAACTGAGAGCTCAGCCCTGCTTGGCCAGCTTCCCACTGCATTCTTAACTGCCGGCAACGGTTTGGGCTCAAGAACCCAAGCATTCTTTGGATCTTCATCCTTTGTCTCCTTGTTCAGAGAGTTCCCATATGCCCCACACTTGTTTCCCCATTATTAACATCTTATAGTAGTATGATACAGTTGCTACAATTAATGAGTTAATATTTATACATTATTAATAACTATCATCCATACTTTATTCAGATTTCCTTAGTTTTCATCTAATGTCCCTTTTCTGTTCCAGGATCCCTTCCCGGGATATCATATTACATTTCATTGTCATGTCTCCTTTGGCTCTTCTTGGCTGTGACAGTGTCTCAGATTTTTCTTATTTTTGACATTCTTGATATTTTTGAGCAATGCTAGTGAGGTATTTAAAGAATACACCTTTATTGGGATTTGTCTGAAATTGTTATTGTCATGTTACATTGTGATGAGGCCGGAATTATGGGTTTTTAAGTGGAAGACAACAGACGTAAGTGTCATTTTCATCACATCATGTCGAGGGCATATACTTTAACCATAATTTATCATTGCTGTTGTTGACCTTGATCATTTGGCTGAGGTAGTTTGACAGTTTTCTCCATGGTAAAGTTACTCTCCGCCCCCCCCCCCTCCTTTCCATGCAATAATCTTGCAAGGAAGTCACTATGTGCAGCGCACACCTAAGGAGTGGGGAATTATGCTCTATCCCATTGAAGACGGAGTATCTACATACATTATTTAGAATTCTTCTGCATGAGAGAATAAACAGGCTGAAGAGTAAAGAAAAAAGTAACAAAAGTAATTTACCATTGTTTTAGTTTGCAAAAGTTGCCAAAATGCAATATGCCAGTAATGGACTGGCTTTTAACAATGGGGATTTTTTAGGTTACAAGTTCACAGTTCTGAGGCCATGAAAATGTCTAAACCAAGGCATCAACAGGAAGATGCCTTTTTCCTGAAGAAAGGCTGATGATGATCCAGGACTCCTTTGTCACATGGGAAGGCACATGGCAGTGTCTGCTAGTCCTTCTCTCCCAGGTTCCATTGCTTTTAGCTTCTGTCTGCTCAGCCTGTGGCTTTCTTTCCGAGCTTCTGTGTGATTTTCTCTTTTAGCTTCTGTCTTTTTTAGCTTCTCTGTGAGTCCTTTTTCATCCTCTTATAAAGGACTCCAGTAAGAGAATTAAGACACACCTGGGGCACACCTCAACTGCAATAACCTAATTGAGAGGTCTCACCCACAATAGGCTACAACCACAGGAATGGATTAGCTTTAAGCACATGATCTTTTCTGAGGTCCATAAAACCTGCAAACCATCACAACCATCTTAATTTTTTTTCTTAAATGGAAGTTATTGTTTTTATTCCCACATCCATGTCTAACTATAAAATTTATGAGTATTTTCAGGCACCTGAATGTTTAAGGTGATGGCATTAGGGATACTTATTTTAAAATTATAAAGGGATAATTATTCTTGATAAATTTTTAGGCTACCTGAAAGTAATTCAGATAGTTCTGAAAAACTTACTAGGTGAGTGTGTGATTGAATTACCATGATAGACAGACTAATCCACTCCCTTGCCCCACAGATGACCAAATCCTAAACCTCAGAACCTAAGAATATATTATGTTACATGGTAAGGGGTAATTAGGTTGCAGGTGGAATTAGAATTGCCAAACAACTGACCTTAAAATAGGGAGGTTATCTTGGGCCCAATACAATCGCAAGGGCCCTATAAATGTGGCAGAGGGAGGTAGAAGAGTCAGAGTAAGAGAAGACAATGGGACAATGGACAATGGAAATAGAGGTTGGAATACTACATTTGTTGGATTTAAAGATGTAAGGGGACCTCAAATTGAGGGCAGCAGTAGGAAACTAATGCAGATCATGATACCTGGAAGTGGGGTGCTGTTGTAACAAACACCTAAAAATGTGGAAGTAGCTTTGGCAGTGGGCCATGAGCAGAGGCTGGAAGAATGTTTGAGAACATGTTAGACTCTGCTAGTAAGGACTCAGAAGGAAGTGAGGAGCATGGTAGAGAAAGTATGTATCATCTTAAAAATTGCTTTGATTATCATTAAGAGAGTGATGGTAGAAATATGGATATTACAGGCACTGTAAGTGAGGGCTCAGATGAAAATGAAGATCATGATCTTAGAAACTTGAGGAGAGATCATTTGCACTTTCCCTGCCCATCCCTGGAATCAGCCATTTCTCCAACAATCTTGGTTCCTTTAATGGAGACTGGTGTTTAAAAAGTGTGATAAGAGAGCAAGTTGTGCTCATTGCCACTGGTGTGTCATTGCCTCTAGTGGAAATAGGAAAATAGGTGTACATAAGTAGCAACACATAGCTATGACTATTACTATATCAGTGTGACTTTTTGTTATTGTTTGTTTTCAATATGGAAAAAGTTTTTATCCACATGGGAAGTGAATTATGGGATTATTTATTTCATTTTATCCAAATTACTATATAGATAAATTAAATAGAGAGGTTGTACTGTTCTGGAGGAGATATTTGTGGAACAGGAAATGTCTTGGGGAAACCTTGAATCATACTAAAAAAGTGTTTTGTCATACTGGTTAATGAGCTGTTTTAATTGTCAGAGAATAATTAATTCATTACCAAGGGAAGTCAGGATAGACACTCTCTTAAGTGATCTTTACTTACCCAATTCACTGGTTTGACATTTCCATATTCTCTGTGTAAAAACTGCTCGTGATGCCCAAATCATGCTGAATACATAGGTCTAGGACATTAGAGGATCCTTACCGATGGGGTATATCTGCTCTCACAAGTTGAGTTCCATCCTTATTAAAAATGAGTTCTATTTGTTCTCAAACCAGTTTATATAAGCTTTTACCTACTTCATATAAATATAGAAAGAAATTGTCTCTATGGAAACTAAACTGAATTCTTTGAAAATGCTCATCATCTCAAGTTGCTAAAGATGATTGCTACTGAATTAGTTAAGGGTGAGACAAACATGAAAGACTGGGAAACAATAGTAAAGATCCAGTATTCTACACTAAGATTTCATTTCAAGTACATTTAAATTCTAGTTACAATTTAATAAAAATCAAATATGGATCTCTATGTGAGAAAGACAAAGCAGAATAGCAGTTCCATTCTTGGCCTTTGGCCCTCCATCAAAAGACTGGCAGATGAATGAATGCTGATATAATACCCTTAATTTATTCTAAAGAATGTATGAATCTTATATATATACATATATATATGATTCGCCACCTTTTCTTGACATTTGTACTTAAACAACTAACTGCTAATCCCAATCACCTCAGATAAAAAGGCTTTGGCTGTTTTGAGAACTTTCAGGACTTGCATAAAACTCCTAACCTGAACTTAATGCAGCTCACAAGGCACTATGTGATTTAGCCCTCCCTCCTATGTCCAGCCACGCTCCCTGTCCAGAGCCAGTGGTCCAACCACCCTGCAAAGCTCCTGACATGACTTCTGCCTATGTCCTTTCCTCTGCATGAAACTATCTTCTCCCCAGATCCCTTTTGTCCAGCAAGCATGCTGTCTTCATTTAAAAGTCACTGTCAATCAGATAGTGATTTTCAGGCCATTTGAACTGCCTGCTTCTCCCCCAGGTGGGTCTCAACTCTCCCTTTCTTTTCCAAAATGTGCTCAAGTCAGTCTTCAAGCACAAAGAACCAGAAGGTCTTGTGCCCTGTAGCCTTTCTTCTCCCCCATCCCTCTCCATCCTCCTCACTTCCCACCAGCCCTGAATTTCCTTCTCAGGACTGAAAACACAGTTCCATTCCCAAGTCTCCATGACCCCCTCCTTATACACTTACCCATTAGTCAGGGACATCTACTGCCCTTCCACTTAGTGTCACAATCCATCCAATTGTGAGTCCAGATCCTAAGCCCTAGATGTGTCCCTAAACTTCTACTCTCCTGGGCTTCAGGCCCTCCTGGAGCGGGAAGAGAAACTTTTCACCAGTTGCCTTCCCTCTCAGGCCAAGGATGCATGACTTCCAGAGGTGCAGTTAGTCAACGGGTAGGCAGAGGAGGGGGCGTGCAGGAGGCACTTCTCTGTCTGGCTGCCTGAGGATCATGGTGGAAGCTGTACTCTAATCTGTCCCCCTACCCCCACCCCCAGCCAAGCTACCTGTGACAAATTGCTCCAGGTGGAATTTCCTCACTTCGCTTTTCTCAGCTTTTCTCCTTTGGAATATTTTTAACCAGGATCATTAGATTTGCCTACTTGTTAAGTATCTTTTTGACTGAAAGATGTTAATACTTTCCCCCCCTCCCCCATCAACTGCCCTCACATAAACACAGCTAGACAGAGCTCTCATATTTCTAGACTGTCCTGGACTCTCAGTAAACACCTGCTGGGTGATGTCATGTTTAAATGAGTTAACCAATTCCCCACAGACTCTGACTTCAGGACCACATTGAACTGTGGCGTGACCTCTCTAGGTTTACAGTGCCTGCCTAAAACTGAGACTAAATCGGGTCAGAAAATGCTCCCTGTCCCAATCATCATCAGCCTAACAAGCATTGGGTAAAAGTAACAGATAATTTTAGCTGGGAATGCTTCAAGAAGCAGATTCTCTCAGGGCATAGGCATTCAGTAAAACCCTCTGGCAAACTAGCCGACATTTTGAACACAAGTTATCACTAGAAAAATTTGAAGACTGCGGGTAACCATGACAACAAACTTCAAACCAAGCCAAACTCCTGACTAGATAAACGCAAATCCCTACCACTAAAAGCCTACTACAAGGGAAAGCATGCTCATCTCCAAGCATTAAAAACAAAACAAAAACAAAAAAAACAAAATGCTTCACCATCTGCTGTTCTGTGTAACACCTACCTGATGGTACTTAATTTCAATTTGTCCATTACTGATCGATGTTCACTTTGATCACTTGATTATGGTGACTAGAAGTTACTCTTTTTCCTTTTGTAATTAAAAGGATTTTGTGAGGGAAGTAAATCAAAATCATATGGATCTTGTTTCTCATCAAGCTTTCAATTTATTCATTTATTTATGTATATCTGTATGGACTTATGTTCTTTCTTATTAAATGGATGATAATCTCATAACATAATTATTATTTTAATTATTTATTTTGCTGGTAGGAGCTCTTTCAAGCTGGTTTCTTCATTCTTTTGACATGTCACCATCATTTTTGAGCATCTCCTTGTTTTTCCACAAGTTGTTCAAGGCTCATCTTGTACTTTCCCTGCCTCAAACATTTCTCCAGAGCACAGTTCCTTTGAGTTACAAATGGTATTAGAAGCCAAGATATGAGAACTTGATACACATAATGTTGTCCTGAAATGCGATGCTTTTCCTTTTTCTCTTTGGGGTAGAAAAGATGGGCAATGTGACCCTGTTTGGAATGAACCTATTACATCAGAGCTCTATAAGTCACATCATCTTGAGGGAAATAATCCCTAAGGTGATAAGATCTCCAACTCAAAGACAAGCATGGGGAATGGGAAACAAAGTCATAAATACCTTCATGGATTTCCCTTTTGGTTTCATATCCTTTGGTCCATTTTATATGCTGTTTTGATCATCACCAATTTACCCTGTTGGTGAGGGAGGGATGCATACCCCAGGGTCAAGGGGATAGCCAAACATATGACAACAAACGCAGGAAAGATGAACTTGACAACAGTTTATTTACTCTCAGCCTTGGGTGGGCAGATGCTGTGCCACATAGGGCCACATGGGGTTTGCACAAAGTGAACCAGCAGGCACCGTAGGAGGCAGGCTTTGTATTAACACAGAGAGTGAAGTAAGTAGGATGTGGTTGGCTTGTTTGAATAATTCCATGGACTGCAAGGAACTAAAGTCCATTATTTAGGCACAAGCAGGCACTGTACCTGTTCCCGTGATAAGGAAGGTTGTTTGGTTAGTGGAACTCATCTGCAGAAGTGCAGTGGGGAGAAGAACTGTGGGTAGGTCATTCGAGGCCCTTCAGGTTTTACCAGATGTCAAGGCGGGCCATAATATTGAACAATTTTAGGCCTTATACCACATACACCTTCTATTAAAGAATGCTGACACTGAACCCTTTAGTGAGAAAGGAGAAAATGAACTAGACTGTGAATATATCAAAGAAATTAAGACACAGAAACCATTCTGCTATTGCCAAAGTCTGCCACAGTGTAGTCATGTGGTAATTTTTTTATGAATAATTAATCATATAAATAGGACATTTTCATTAATTTTGCCTGGTATGCCATAAACTCATTCATCTACAGACTATTATATGTCTTGATTGAAAATAAATTTTCTTAAATTAAAAAAAAAAAAAAACAATTTCCCCCAAGTTTATTTGAGCTTCTGGAAATCCTGTTGTGCATCTGTTCCTCAGTCCTCAACCTTTATCTCAATATTTTGTGTCTTTTTCTGACTTCTGAGAGAGTTTCTAAAATCCCTTTCTATTCTATTTTGTTAGCTTTCTACTTTATGCAATATACTGTTTCTACAGTGTCTTCATTGTATTTTCAAATGTGATATTTTCCAACTTTTTTATTAAACTTTGCCACATCAGAATGTGCCCTTTTCTCTACTGCCTGTCCCAGAAACAAATATGCAACATTCTTTCAAATCTCATTAAGATTACAAATTAGATATTGTTGCAATTCTTGGAATTTTTCTTGTTTAAGTTGCTAATTTTTCATCTGTTTGATGATTTTTCTTTTTACAAATATTAAAGAGAAGATTAAATGATTTCTGCAGATACTATTTGGGTTTCTGCTCAAATTTTCCTTGCATAGATGATGGAAAGCAGGAAATGTTTAGATCAGTTGTAGTTTTACATTGATTAACCAGAGATCCAGAATCTTAAGAGAAAGGAGAGAGAGGAAATAAAAGCAAGATATATCTGTCACAGAGAATGTCAGTGCCTCCAAGCCTCGTTTCTCGGTTGGTTGTAGCACCCAGTGGCTGCCTTGGAAAGTCCCCCCTTCACTAACTTGCATCACTAATGTCATTAGAATCCAGCTATGCAAGTGTCTCACTTTACTAGGTATGATGTCTGCACCAAATATAAACTAGAGGTGAATATCATGTTATATCTCATCATTGGAATCTGGCACATGGTACGTTATCCAGGCTATGGGAGGTCATTAAGAGTTTTTTCCTGTAGTTCCCTGCACTCCTAATGTTCTCAACATTTGCCCTCAGAGTAGTGGCTGGTGGTGGAGTTCAGCTGAAGATGAGAGTGTCTGTCCCCACCACCCCTTATATTCTTAACATAGTTTTCCTTTGCATGGGGCAAATTGTGCATTGATTATCCTCTCTCTCAATCTAATATTCCCTATAAAACATCTTTCAAAAATTCCATTAAGTTTCTGGCACGTAGGAATTTTAGTTTCCAGCAATGGTACAGATTTTACTAAAAAGTATCACATAACTTTGCTCTTGTTAATGGAGATTTGAAAGGGTAAGGGGAGTTAAATGTGCAGGGCTTAGAATATCACCTGAGTTTATGCTCCACAGTTTGTTTAAAAAAGAAAAAAAAAAGCCAGAAATATTCCAATTTTCTTTTAGATAGTCCCTATCAATATACAGACTTCAGATTTTCCAAGGAGACTTTCATTAACCTACTACCATACGCCTGCTTTCTCTTCATGGTCTCATCTTTCATAAAACATGAAGTCCTAGAGAAAAACAAAAATACAGAAATGAGTTTTCACCAACAAAACAGAGATCGATTCTCAGATGTAGAAATGATAATGGGATCTGTGAAACAGACAAAGTAACATGTCTGTTAAACCAGAAATATCCAAAGTAATTAAATCTGGGAAAAGTAGATAGCTATACAAGCTCTACCTTCAACTTTCCAATTTAATAGTTGTTAAATCCTATAATTCTATTCATTCATTGATATCTATATGAATTTAGTTAATCTTCTGATAATTTTTCTAAATTTCACTTTTTCATGGCCCCTTGGAATCTTCCTTTTTCTATCTTATTTCATCAACTTGCTGTAGGCCTCTAATAATAAAATTTGCCTTGTGACTGAAATTCCATGTACAAATTTGAGATTTTTTTCCAGAAACTGGCAGCCATTTTAGAATTAGAATGCCCCTTACAGTTATTTTTAGGCCACTGTCATCATTTCTTTCCTAAACTTGTTCACTGTGTTCCCCTGCTTGTTCACTCCATCAGTACCTAATCGTACTCTTGCCCCTTCAGTCCAAATCCTGTGGATTTTATTTCTCTCACAGGTGTTACTCTCCTTTATCCTTTCACAGGGAAATAACTTAATTCTTATCACCAATCACATGGACTTTTGCAATTGACCTCTCTTCAATTCATTTCTCACATAGTCACTGGGATATATTTTTATAAAATTTGGAGTTATAATTACTTCATTTAAAACTAGTTTAAAGACAACCATTAACTAAACTACTTTCAATGACTAACTAATGTCTCCAAGAAATTGCTCAACCTTTAAAAGTCCTTTAGAAGAAGCCCAGTATACTACTTCTAAGTCTTTTCCAAAGAATCTTCCTGTTACTACCCCTAGCCCCATTTCCCACCAGTCCAAATTTATCAGGCTGCCCTGTCTTCCCCAAACACACCATGATGTTTTTAAGCTATTCTGCCTTTAGCTAGACAATTCCCTTAAGGTTCAGGTTAAATAGAACTTGTGATGTGAAATGAACAATTTTTGAAAACATGATTTTTAAATAATGACTAATATTCTATCCTTCGGTAATATAGAAATTTCAAATTTTTTAGGAAATATTAAAAATATCCCATATTAGATAGAATAGCATAATAAAGTCCCAGCAACCTTTCACCCAGCTTTAGTAATAATTAACACAGCCAATCTTGTTTCATGTATTACTTCATCTCCTTGCTCCTCCTGCCCTTATCCCTATTATTTAATACCAAATTCCTGATCTCCTACCATTTTAAACAAATTCTTCAGCATGTCCCTTTAATGATATGGACACTGTTTTGTTTTTACATAACCACAAATACAATCATCACATCAAAAAATTCTAAATTATTCCAAAATATCATCAAATATCCAGTCAATGTTCAAATTTCTATGAGTACCTCATAAATATCTCTTTACCTTGGTTTCTTCAAATCAGTATTCACACATGGTCCACAAACAGCATTAGGTTGATTTGTCTCTTAAATTTGTAGCAGTTCTCTCTATCTCTTGCTTAGTTAGTCATTTATTTGTTGAAGGAACTAGGTCATTTTTGCTGTATAATTTCTCACATTTTGCATTTTTCTGATTGCATCCTCATATCAATGTTTAAGATATCAATTTAGCCATTCTCAACCTTGTTTGCACATTGGAATCACCTGGGAGTTTAAAATGTAAAGACGGCTTGATTCCACCTCCAGAGATTTTAATTTAGTAGATATAGGTACAGTCTGGACATGGGGATTTTGATAAGCTTCCCTGGTGTTTCTACTGTGCAGGTAAAGTTGAGAGCCACTGTTCTGTCTTAGTAGTCCTCAGCCTTGGCTGCATATTGGAATCAACTGGGGAACTTTAAAAACTACTTATTCAAAATCCTATGAGGTTCTGATTTTATTGAATTGAGATGAGGCCTGGGACTTGGGCATTTTTTTTTAAGCTCCCTAGATGATTCTAATATGTAGATAAGGTTACGAATCACTGCTTTATCCCATGTACTTTCTCTAAATTGGTAGATATGTCTAGAGGCTTGATTGGATTTAAGTTTAGTTTTTGGGCAGGAATATCTGAGAGGTGGGTATGTGTATACCTACTGCAGTTTATACTCCTGTATGTTATATAGTAGGTGATTCAATCCAATAATGAATCAGAATGATATCACCCTGCTTCTGTGAGTTTTATTCTAAGTAAGCCAGATTCAAAGTCTTCCCCAAAGCACCAATTTTTATTTTCTAATAAAATCTGTAAAGACCAGAGCCACTCCCTAACACATCAAGTGTTGCCATGTGGAACTCCAAAAACTCTCCAGATAGAAACAAATCACCTGAGATTCCAGAGTATCTGCAGCAAATGGAATTTCAAAGCTAGGATTAAAACCTGTAAATTTAACAAGCTCATTTTTAAATTTTGAATCATTTCAAAATGGTACTAGGAAAACCACCCATAACCAAGATCAGTAAGAGTAGACTTACAATGAGGAAACACGCACCAAGCATCACAGCTTTCATTTTAACATCCAAGTCCAACGGGAACTGGATTTCAAAATTATCGATATCTGCACATACTGCTCTCAATATTCCAGTCCATCGCTTGGAAATTTTGCCAATTACAACTTTTTCATCAAGAGATTTAATCTAAATTGCAAAAAGAGTCTTAAAGAATTCTAAGAAACTAATAACAAAACTACTTACAAAGTAAAAGTAAAATGGAACAAATACTATATTAAAATTATGCATCATATGTAACCATGAATATTATATTCCCACTATGAATATCTCATATCTATTTATAGCTAAATGAAAAAGAAAACTCTTTGATTGCTACGGAGAACCTATATGAAGGTAGATTTGCTAAAATATCTAACATATTCTGTGTTTACCTTGACATAAGTCATTTGAGTTGCTGCTCCAAAACAGACTTTAAACAGCAAAGGATACAATATGTGAAGTATTTCTTTGAAGGGATTTCTAAAAGTCATCAGAAAGTTATTAAACAAAGCTTACATGTGCCTTCTGCTTAAAAGAAGCACAGAAAGTTTACATAGGTTGAGAATTTAAATATCATAGGAGGGCTCATACCCACTATATGTAGGGGAAAGTAAACTTCTAAGACTCTAGAAAAGAGAACAGGCAGTTTTGAGTGAAGGGAAATAACCAGTAAGGGAATTGGTAGGATTCAAGCCCTGCCAACACCGTGATGTTGGACTTCTAGCCTTATAAACTGCTAGCCAAAAAATTCCTGTTGTCCAATTCAACCCAATTATGTAGTATTTGTCATGGCAGTCTGACAACTAAGACAGTGACCACACAAAATTTAAAATTTCTGTCTGGCAAAAACAAAACAAAACAAAGCAAAACCAAAAACATAAATGTACCATAAAGTCCCAAAACAAAGATTTGGAGAACATATTTGCAAATTGGGAAAGATGCAGGTCAATGTCTCAGATACACAAATTACTATAATTTACAAGAAAAAAAGTATGAAAACAATAGATAATATAGACAAGGGATTTAAATGAACAATGCAAAGAATAGCAATTATAAGTAGCCAATAAACCTAGAGAAACATGCTGTGCCATTTTGAATGTATTATGTCCCCCCAAACACCATTATCTTTGATGTAATCTTGTGTGGGAAAACCTATCAGTGTTAATTAGATTGTAATTCTTTGAGTGTTTCCATGGAGATGTGCCCCACCCAACTGTGGGTGATGACTCTGATTGGATAATTTCCATGGAGGTGTTGGCCCGCCCATTCAGGGTGGGTCTGAATTAAATTACTGGAGCACTATATAAGATCAGACAGAAGGAGCAAGCTACTACAGCCAAGAGGGACACTTTGAAGAAAGCACAGGAGCTGCAGATGAGAGACAGTTTGAAGACAGCCGTTGAAAGCAGACTCTTGCTCTGGAGAAACTGAGAGAGGACAAATATCCCAAGTGCAACTAAGAGTGACACTTTTGAGGAACTGCAGCCTAGAGATGAACATCCTGGGAGAAAGCCATTTTGAAACCAGAACTTTGGAACATATGCCAGCCACATGCCTTCCCAGCTAATAGAGGTTTTCCAGACACCATTGGCCATCCTCTAGTGAAGGTACCCGATTGCTGATGTGTTACCTTGGACACTTTGTGGCCTTAAGACTGTAACTGTGTAATCAAATAAACCCCCTTTCATAAAAGCCTATCCATCTCTGGTGTTTTGCATTCCAGCAGCATTAGCAAACTAGAACACATGCTCAAACTCCCTGCTGTCTAGGGGTTGCATATTAAAATAAAGATAATTTCTCCCACCTATTTGCTACTTTCAAGATTTATAATTATAGTATGAAGTTTACAGTTTCTCTGAGTGTATCTGGGTGTCTTTTTTTTTTTTTTTTTTCCTATCCAGACCTCCTGACACCTGCTAAATCTCATATTGTGGGGCATCAAGTCAGCAAAATTCTTACCCATATATCTTTTTGAACATTGCCTTTCTGTCTCCTCTTTGGTATAAACTGGAGAAGTTTATTCTAAATTTCATTCCATTTAATAAATTTTTTGTCTCTTCAAATTTATAAATATCTATTTCTTCTCTGTATCTTCCTGAGATCATTCGGTTTACTAGTTCTTCCTTAACTTGTATCTAATTTGCTCTTTAGTCTGTCCAATGACATTTTATTAATGACTACTCCTCATTTCTTGAAGCTCCTTTTGGCTTGTTTTCAAATATCCCAGTCCTTTATTTATAGTCTCATTCTTCCCTTATTGTCTTTTTTGCTTCTTCTTTTATCTCTTTAATCTTTATTTAGGATTTCTTCTATGATTTGTTTCAGATTGTTTTACTGTAAGCAGTTTTCATCTGCTGACTCATTCTTGGTGGATTAGCTCCTAGGGCTTTATGTAAGTTTGATTATCTGTACATGTGATATTAAACTTTTTGCCAGGAGTATCACCAATCAAGATTACTTATTTTTTTTGTTTGGAGATTCCTGAACTATACTGGTGGCATGAATTCAGACTTCAAATTCATAAAAGGGGCTGATTTAAGATGTCAGTTTCATGTGTGTGTATTTCTTCACCCTACCAAGAATGCAGGGATGAGAAAAGTGAGGCAGATTCTCTTGTGAAAGTGAGACAGATTCTCTTGTAATGTGTGTAGCATAGAAGGTTTACTTGTCTTTCTTCCACTCATCCTTGGGATAATCTTCCCATGTCTCCAGCTACCATCTGTAATGCTGAAAAATACCAAACCTTTTCCTTTACATACCAAAGATCTAATATGACCCAAATAGAAATCAATCATGTCCCACAAATCAATTATTTCCTCTCCAAGATTCCTGACTTAGGTGATGGCATCATTATTTATTCAGCTATTCAAACATGAGACATGAGAATATTTTCCCTATTGCAGTTCATCCTCAGCTAGCATCAAATCCACAAATCAGCCCTACTGAGTCCACCTAAAAATGTCTCTTGAATTATTCCTTCCTTTGAAATGACTCCTGCCCCTACAGTGGTATGACTTTTATCTCTTTTTTACTCCAAATTTCCATGCTGATTGACACTCTTCTGGAGTCCATATTCCATAATGATTTATCATACTGATACTTCTTGTTTAACATGCCAAACTTCCCATTATCTCCCCTTCAAAACATGATTTGAGTGAGGAGTGAGAGACTATTTCTCCATTCTTTCAAGGACAGCACCTAGTTAGTACTATTATAGATGCACAGGAGAGAAGTTATTTCATTACATACAATGGATTCTTTAGGGAGTCCATTAGACAAGGGTTGCTGGGTGAAATCTAATATTTTTCCCAGCATGAACAATTATCTTTACACTCCCACAAATCTTTGATAAGAACAGCCTCCCCCTCCCCCGCCACACACATATTAAGCTATTAGAAATACCTCTATGTAAAGTCTTCATACATACATATTACAGATATTATATTCTACACACCCACACACATCCCTCACATACAGACAGATATATATTGTACAGATCCCTTTATAAAAGACTTTGTAAACTCCCTTTCACATCATGTGTGTTTTCTCAGTATTGTGTCTCTCTTTCATTAAACTCTAAAAACAATGTGCAGAAAGAAGGCTTCCTTTTCATGCAACCAGGCTCTGATAGAGGAACTGAAAATCATATCATTAGAAAAGTCAAGAAAAGTCAAGCAGATAACATAAATAAATGAATGGTAGTGGAAATCCATAAGAAATGGTGGGGACTGTGGCAAAGTTCCCAGTTTTTATCAAATGGGGGCAATCCTATTCAGACTGACCAAATTTCTGCCATGTAGAAACGTGGGCCCAGTTTACCAGATTTTGTGATTTCTCATGAGAATTAGGAAATTGATAGTAAGTTAGCAAAACCTCCTAATTTTTAAACATTTGCAACTAAAATATATGGGCCATAAATTTAAGTCAGTTGTTGAAAACTCCTCTAATATAATTCTTCCACATAGTAACATGTAGTAAACACGTAGTAAACAGATATGCTGTAATTTCCAATGGTCTAACTTAATATAAAGATAAAGTAGAGACAACAGAAGAGCTTGATTGGGTGGTATATTTTATACTATTTGAGGTAGATTGAATTATATATCCTGGAAAAAACATGTTCTTAATCTTAATCCATTCCTGTAGGTGTTCTTAATCTTAATCCATTCTTGTGAGTGTGAACCCATTGTAAATAGACCCTTTTGATGAGATTATTTTTAGTTAACTGAATCAACATGAGTATTAACCCTATTATGGGTAGCCTTATAAAGAAGAACACAGAGAGAGAGACTTGGGAAGATGCTGGAGGCTGGAAGTCTACAGAACACAGAAGAGAAAGAAGATGCAGCCTTGTGCATTGCCATGTGACAGAAAAGCCAAGGACCCAAGTGGTGGGGACTGTGGCAAAGTTCAGTTTTTATCAAATGGATGGCACAGTCTTTGGAGAAGAAGCTTCACCTTGCTAGGGCCTCTATTTTGGACTTCTCCTAGACTCAAAACCGTAAACCATCAAATTTCCATTGTTTAGGTCAGTCCACTGTATGCTATTTGTTTTAGCAGCTGGGAATCCAAGACACTATCTTTGTTTTTTTGTTTGTTTATTTGTTTTTAAAAAAACTTTTATTTTGAAATAATTTCAAACTTAGAGGACAGTTGCAAAATTAAAACAAAACCAATACAGAGAACTCCCATATACCCCCCTACTCAGAGAATTACAATTTACCTTCTATCCAGATACCCAGATTTACTGACTTTTAACATTTTGTCATATTTGTTATATAAATCTATCATCTATATGTCTACCTAATCTATCATCTATTTTCTAAATATTTGAGAGTAGGTTGCATACATCACGCTCCTTGAATACTTAATATTTCCTTGCATGTTTCTGAAGAACAAGGTTATTCACTTATATAACTCATTAAATGTAGTTATCATGTTCAAGAAATTTAGCATTGATATAAACCATATAGTCTATACTTCATTTCTTTCTCAACTATTAAATCTAGTCCAAGATCATGCATCGCATTTTATTGTCATTGTCTCTTTAGTTGCTCTTTTTTTTAAGTTGTGGCAACAAATACACAATACAATATTCCCCAGCTCAACCTCTCCCAAGTATAAGTTCAGTGGGATTAATCACATGCACAATGTTTGTTATACCCTCATCACCATCCATTACCAAAATTTTTCCATTACCCCAAACAGAAACCCTCCATCCATTATGCATTAACTCCCCATTCCTCCTGCCTCTGGCAACGTGTACTCTATTTTCTATCTCTATGAATTTGTATATTGTAGTTATTGCATATAAGTGGAATCATACAGTATCTGTCTTTTTGTGTCTCTCTTATTCATTCAACATGATATCTTCAAAGTTCATCCATGTTGTAGCATACATCAGAACACCATTCCTTTTTATGTTTGAATAATATTCCATTCAATGTATACACCACATTTTGTTTATCCATTCATCTGTTGGTGGACATTTGGGTTGCTTCTCACCATTTGCTATGGTGAGTAGTGCTGCTATAAACATTGGTTTACGAATATCTGAGTCCCTACTTTTCAATTCTTTTAGGTATATACCTAGAATTAGGATTGATGAGTCATATGGTAGCTTTAAGTTTGACTTTTTCAAGGAACTGCTGATGTTTTCCACAGTGGCTGTACCATTTAACACTGCCACCAACAATATACTAGTGTTCCTATTTCTCTGCATCTTCACCAGCACTTGTTATTTTCTGTTTGTCTTTTTTCAACTATAACAGCAATTCTAGTTGGTGTGAGGTGGTATTTCATTGTGTTTTTTATTTGCATTTCTCTAATGACTAATGATGTTGAGCATCTTTCCATGTGCTTATTGACTATTTGTATATCTTTGGAGAAATATCTATTCAATTCCCTTGCCCTTTTTTTTTCTTTTTTCTTTTTTTGTTTATTGTGTTATTTTTTTTAACAGTTTTATTCACACCCCATACAATCCATCCTAACTGTAGAATCGATGGCTCTTGGTATAATCACATAATTATGTATTCACCACTACAGTTAATATGAGCACATTCTCATTTCTTTCAATGAAAAAAATCTCATATCCCATATATTCCCCAATTTTTGACATTTGGTTTGATATAGTGCCTTTGTTATAATTAATGCAAGAATATTACAATGCTACTGTTAACTATAGACCTTATTTTATATTAATTGTATTTTTTCCCATATACCACTGTGCCAGTTTGGATATATTATGTCCCTCCAAAAGACATGTTTTAATCCAATCTTGTGGGATATTTGGATTAGGTTGTTTCCATGGAGATGTGACTCACCCAACTGTAGGTGATAATTTTGATTAGATTATTTCCACAGAGGTGTGGCCCCGCCTATTCAACATGAGTATTGATTAGTTTACTGGAGTACTTTAAAAAGAGCCACACAGGCCCAGATGCTTGCTGACACTGATACTTAGACATGCTTGGAGATTCAGACAGAAGGACATTTAGTTAAGAGATGAAGCCCAGAATTTGCCCTGGGATATGCTAAGGCAGGACCTGCAGGTGTTCAGAGAGAAATGACCTGGGAGAAAGAACCAAGAATGCACAGGGGCTGAGAGAGGAGCTGGAACACAACACGGGATCAGCAGATGCCAGCCACATACCTTCCTAGCTAACAGAGGTTCTCTAGATGCCAATGGCCTTTCTTCAGTGAAGGTATATTCCTGTTGTTGCCTTAATTTAGACACTTTTATGGCCTTCAGACTGTAAATATGTAACCAAATGTATCCCCTTTACAAAAGCCAATCCATTTCTGGTATTTTGCGTAATGGCAGCATTAGCAAACCAGAACAACCACCCTGTTATTAAGACCTTGTAATAGCAATGTACATTTGTTCTAGTTCATGTAAGAACTTTCTTATATTTATACAATTAACCACCATCATTGTGTGCTCTAGGTTTTGCTAAGTTATACAGTCCAAACTTTTATCCTCTAGCTTTCCTTCTGGTGATATGTATGACTCTAGTCAACCATACACATACTCAGCTTTGTTAATTAAACTTACAGTATTGTGTTACCATCAAATAGAATTGTGCTATTTCCAAACTTTTACAATCAACCTTACTGAACATTCTGAACTCTTAAGCATTGATTGTCTAAACTTTGCCCTCTTTCTAACTCCTGATAACCTATGCTTTCAGCATCAACTCTCAGAGTTGGCTATTACAGTTAATTCATATTGGAGAGACATTTTGTTTCTGGGTTATTTCTCTCAACATAAGGTCTTCAAGGTTCACTCACATCATTGCATGCCTCACGATTTCATTCCTTTCTGCAGCTGCACAATATTCCACCATATGTATACATCCATCCATCAGTTAGTGGACCCTTGGACCACCTCCACCCATTGACAGTTGTGAAGAATGCTGCCATATTTGTCAGTGTGCAAATGTCTATTCGTGTCACTGCTTTCAGTTCTTCCAAGTATATATACATAGTAATGAGATTACTAGATCATATGGCCACTTTATCCTTAGCTTTCTGAGGAGCTACCACACTGCCCTCCAGAGGGGCTGCACAATTCTTCTTCCCTACCAACAGTGAACAGTTATACCTCTTTCTCCACATCTTCTCCAGCACTTGTAGTTTTCTATTTTCTTAAACAGTTTTTTTTTATTTTGAAATAAATTCAAAGTTATGTGAACAGTTGCAAAAACAATACTAGCCCCATACACAGAATTCCATCATACCCTGACCACCCCCTCCCCCGATAGCTCAATCCACCAACTTTAACTTGCTATTTCTTTCCCTCCCTTCCTATCATCATCATCTGTTGCTCTGTTGTCCAAACATATGAGAGTTAGCTGCACACATCCTTGAGCATTCACTATAATTCACATATACACTTCCATGAACAAGAACATTCTTTTATGCAATCCCATTAAGCGCAGCTAAGAAGTACAATAGATTCAACAATGATAAAAAGCTTACATTCTATATTTCCTTTTCCTTATGTCTCAACTGTGTCCCTTTGAGCCACCTGTCCTCTATCCTCCTGTCCCATCCAAGTTCATCCTTAGTATTCAATTGTCATCTAGTTAGACTGACTTTTTTTTTTTTTCAGTTGTGGAAACATATATACAGCCTAAATCTTCCCATTCCACTCCCTCCCTAGCCCTTCATTAGTGGGATTAATCGTGTTTAGAATGTTGTAATGCTCTTTCCCACCATCCATTACTAGAAATTTCCCTTCACCTCAAACAGCAACCCTACACTCATTTCTTAACTTTCCATTGCCCCTTCCCCCATTTCTCTTAACCTGAACTCTACTTTTCATCTCTATGGTTATATTCTCTGATAATTTCTTTGTGTTTACTGTGGGGCTTAAAATTAACCTCTTAAATCCATATCAATCTTGTTTTTCTTTGATACCACCTTCACTTCAATAGGACACATAAACTATGTTCCTGTACTCCTTCATTCCCCCACCTTTATATAGTTGTCTAAAATTACATATTTTACGTTGATTTCAAAACCACTGATTTGTCCTTAGAGTTTGTGTATTTTACATCATGTAGGAAGTAACTAGTGGAATTACAGTTCAAAAATTATTGACTTCTGTTTGTATTCCATTGTGGTTGGAGAATGTGCTTTGAGTATATTCAATGTTTTTTTTAAATTTCTTGAGGCTTGTTTTATGTCCCAGCTTATGGTCCCTTCTCGAGAAAGATCTGTGATCACTAGAGAAAAGTGAGTGTCCTGGTGATTTGGGATGTAAGGTACTATATATGTCTGTTAAAATTCTCTATATCTCTTTCTCCTTTTCCTGTCTCTCTTCCAGCAGGACTCCCCTCAGAATCTGAAGTGGGGCAGGTCTTTCATCGGCAAAGTCTCTCAGCATTTGTTTGTGAAAAACTTAAGCTCTCCCTCAAATTTGAAGGAGATAAAATTTTGCTGGATAAAATATTCTTGGTTGGAAATTTTTCTCTCTCAGAATTTTAAATATGTCATGCCACTGCCTTCTCGAGTTGGATTCCCCATATCTTCTGGTTTTATCATATGCATTCAGATTTTCTGTTGTTTTTGGCCTCTCGGCATTTGTTTTGCTTGATAGGGCTCTTTCAAGTTGTAAAGAAAAAGGATATCGATCTAATTTTTCAGGAACACAGTTTGGTGAAGTACACTTTCTCTGACTAACCAGCAGATGGCGTCTGTGAGTCACCTATATCCCTCGAGTCAGTTCTCAACCTTTTTTCCACTTTGTGTGGGGAAATGATTCTTGTGGGTTCAGTTGGGGAACTCAGTTTGGGTGTGTTGCTGGAGCCGTCCGCCCTGAATGTGGGGCGTGTGTACAGGTAGCCAGGGAGGACGGGCAGTTCTAATGTTCAAATCCCCCAGGATCCCGGAGATTCAAGGCCACCCCAAGAGTCTAAGCCTTCATTTCAGTTCAGCCCCAGCCTCTCTCTCTCGCTGATCCATAAACCACCAGACTTGGCATAGCGTCCCTCGGTTCTCTGAGTGGATCCCCCTTCCCAGCCGCGCTCCTCCAGTAGCTCAGCCAAGGGAAGGCTGTGCTACGTCATCAGTGCGCGCCATCCCACAAGGGAAGCCCCAGGCCGCTGGGCCATGCAGTGCAGTGGCGCACTCCCAGCCCGAAGCAAAAATGGCTGAGCGGGGCATCTCAGCCCCCTCCTCCTCACACAGTTCCTCCTTCCCAGCTCTGGGACAACTGGCAGGGCTTTGGGCTGTGGGCACGGCCCCAGGCAGGAGTTTATCCAGCCCTCCAGGGGCCAGCTGCTTGCCGCGGGGTTTCTTTCTGCTTCCGGCTTTCCCCTCCATTCCCCCAAACCCAAGGGTATCTGCTGCAGGCTATCTTCCCGGCCAGACAGCAAGAGGCCGGCCCAGCCCCCTCTTGCTATGTTTTACTGCGTGGTTCCCACAATTGCTACTGGAGCTGCTCCTTTTTTTTTTTTTAAACAGCCAGCTGGTCTCCATACGCTGAACCCTGGCTTCCCCAGCCCGCCGTGTGGCTGCAGGTCTTCCAGCCAGCTTACTCACTCGTTTCAGAATGCCGGCTCCCATTTCACCAAGTATATGGCCCCTCTGGAGCTAGGAGCCCTCATCCAGTTGGCGCATCGCTGTAACCAGTATTCTAGGTCACTTTCTGGTTTTTAGCTAGTGTTTTTCATGGAGGCATTTTTTTCACCCTGTCTCAGCTAGCCGCCATCTTAGTTCCCCCCTTAAACAGTTTTATTCACACATATACAATCCATCCTAAGTGTACAATCAATCCCTTGCCTATTTTTTAATTGGGTTGTTTGTCTTTTGGATGATGAGTTGTAGGAGTTCCTTATATAATCGGAACATAAAACTTTATCAGATATTTGGTTTCCAACTATTTTCTCCCATTCTGTGGGTTGTATTTTCCTTTATTGATAATGTCCTTTGATGCACAAAGGTTTTAAATTTTGATTAATTTCAATTTACCTATTTTTTCCTTTGTTGCTTGTGCTTTTTGGCATAAAGTCTAAGAATCCATTGCCTAACACAAAGACCTGAAGATAATTCCCTATATTTGAAAAATTTTAGAGTTTTAGCTCTTATATTTAGGTCACTGGTCCATTTTGAGTTAAGTATTATATATGATGTGTGGTAGGGGTCCACTTTGATTCTTTTGCATGTGGATGTCCAATTTTCCCTTACCATTTGTTGAAGAAACTATTGTTTCTCCATTAAGTGATTTGTCAAAATTCAGCTGGCCACAGATGTTAAGGTTTATTTCTGAACTCTCAATTCCAGTCCATGGGTCTATATGCCTGTCCTTGTTCTGGTTTGCTAAAGCTGTCATTATGCAAAATACCAGAAATGGATTGGAATTAATAAAAGGGGACTGATATCAACAATTGAGTACCTTCACTGAAGAAAGACTGATAGTGTCCAGATCACCTCTATCAGCTGGGAAGGCAGGTGGCTGGTGTCTGCTGGTCCTTTGTTCCTAGGTTCTGATTTAAAAATGTCTTTCTCCAAAAGGTCTCTGGGGTTCTGTCTCTCTTAGCTTCTCTCTCTCAGCTCCTGTGCATCTTTGCTTGTTCTCCCTGGGTGTTTCTCTCTAAGCATCTGCAGGTCCTCTCTTAGCTTCTCTGGGGCAAACTCTGGGCTTCATCTCTTCACTTACCGTCTCAAAATGTTTTATGTCTCCATCTCCAAGCATCTGGGTCTGTATTGGTCCCTGAGCTCTCTTAAGGACTCCAGTAAACTAATCAAGACCCACTCTGAGTGGGCAGGGTCACACCTCCATGGAAACAATCTAATCAAAAGGTCTCACCCACAGTTGGGTGGGTCACATCTCCATGCAAACAACCTAATCTAAAGGTCCCACCCATAATAAGTCTGCCTCTACAAGATTGAATTAAAGAATGTAGTCTTCCCTGGGGTACGTAACGTTTTCAAACCAGCACAGTCCTTGTGCCAATAACACAGTATGTTGATTACTATAGCTTTGAAATAAGTTTTAAATTCAGCATGTGTAAGTCTTCCAACTTTTTTTTCTCTTTTTCAAGATGGTTTTCGCTATTCAGGTTTCCTTGCCTTTCCATATGAATTTGATGATTAGCTCTTCTACTTCATCAAAGAGGGCTATTTTAATTTTGATAGAGATCTTGCTGAAACTGTCAATTGCTTTGGGTAGTATTGATATCTTAGTGATCTTAAATCTTCCAGTCCATGAGCATGGAATATCTTTCCATTTTATTTAGGTCTTCTTTTGTTGTTTTTTTTTTTTTCTTAGCAATATTTTGCATTTTTTATGTGTACAAGTCATTTACCTGTTAAATTGGTTTGACAATCCTTGGTTAAATTAATTCCTATATATTCTATTCTATACTATCTTTCCTAAAGCTCTCTTTGCATAATTGGGCTTTCTCTAGGAGCTTAAAGATGTTAGACCTTATGAAGAGGGTCTAAAGCACTAGAAGCCTGTGCTTTAAATTCTGAAAGGATCCACATGTCTGGCAGTTAGGCTTAGATGAGAAGTTAATATTCTATTTAAAATGGATCATATTCAGTATCACTGTTTCAGTTTGCTAAACATTCAGAAATGCAATATACTAGAAATGAGTTGGCTTTTTAAAAGAGGGTTTATTAGTTTACACTTTTACAATTCTAAGGCCATGAAAATCTCCATATTAAGGCATCAAGAAGAAGATACCTTTTCTGAAGAAAGGCCAATGGCATTCAGGGTTCCTCTGTCACTTGGGAAGGCACCCGGCTTACATCTGTTGATCCTCCTTTCCTGGGTCTCGTTGCCTTCATGTTCTGCTTCCAGTGACTTTGTCCCTGAGCATCTGTGGGTCCTCTCTTGGCATACCTGGGGCATTTCTCTCTCTAAAAGCTCTCTCCAAATGTCTCTGTTTATTATCCTCTCATAAAGGACTCCAGTAAAGGATAAGAACCACTTTAAATGGGACAGGTCACATCTCAGTTGAAATAACTTAATCAAAAGATCCCACACAGAGTAGGCCTGCCCCGACAGGGATGGATTAAAAGTGCATGGCATTTTCTGGGGTAACAGTTTTAAACCAGCACAATCACCATAAATGAATCACCATATTTAAATGTTATTTGGTTTAGTTTTCTTTAGCTACATGGCTCTACTTCTCTTTTTTTTTTTTTTTCAGTTAGTGTAATCACGACTGATGTTTAATAAGAGTAATAACTCTCTTTCTGACCAAATTTAATATATGAGTGCATTATTTCCCTCAAGATATGAATACACATATATCTATTTAACATTTCTACTAAAGCCTGAAAAATTAGATTCTTCTTATATTAGGAAAGCAAAGCCTATAAACATGATCACGTCTTACCTCAAAATCAGTATCTGCAAAACAACTGTTCCCACAACATGAACCAGTTATTTTTAGTACATCCTCTCTCTTCTCGTTTTGAACTGTAAATTTTGGCAGACATGGATGCCAGGTCTGAATAATATAACCTATTGGTACATCAGGAGGAGCATATATTTCTAACTAAAAAGGAAAAAAATATATAATGATACTAATTAGTAGTAGTTGAATAATAGCTCATTTACTGAGCACTTTCTGTCAAGCACTGTTCTAAGAACTACATATACATTAATGTATTGAATTTACAACATAACCTTGTTAAGTTGGTACTATTATTATCCCTATTTTATAGAGGTAGAACCTGGAGAACAGAGAGGTCAGATCCCTTAGCTACAAAGCAGAAGAGAGAAATACAAACTCTGGTAGGCTGGATGCGTAGACTCTGCTTTTAGCCACTGCTCTCTGGCTTCACGTACATTTTTTAATTGTCATACATATGAAAAATGTCTAATCTATTAAGAAATGATTTTTTAACTCCTGTAAAAACAGTGATTTATATGTTTGAATCAGAGCTCTGATTGTTGGTGTTGTTCTCAAATAGTAGTGGCAATGGTGCTATAATGAAAGAATAAGGGGCCTGGAATCTTGGCTGTCGTTTATTAGCTGTGTGACCTTGAGAGTGCCTCAGTTTCCCCTTCTGTAAATGAAGACTTCATAGGACCTTTTCAAAGATCAAATAGTATAATGTATGCTAATGTGCTCTTTAAATTGCAGCGCTCTATACAAATGGAAACCATTTCCCCATCAAACTGTTTTTCCTCAGATATTCATATGGATATATTATTGCAGCTAACCTAAGAGAACTGGAAAACAAAGTCATTAAGAATAACTACAGTTACCTTCTCAAACTAAGCGCGGTATCAGAGTTCAAATAATCCATGTGCTTGTATCACTTTCTATTTTATGATCTCACAGCAAACTGTATAGGACGACTAAAGTGACCCTGGCAGGGTTGGTCTCAGGCCAACACAAGCAAAAGCCCAACTTTCCTGTAAACTCATGTGCCTTGCTGTCTCCTCTAATCCATTTTCTTTGAGTAAGCTGTCAGGTAATATATGCCAAAGAGATAGCTGATCTCTAAAGAAAGAGCTGAAGGTTCTCCTGCCTAGAGGTACCTGTATTACAAATGGGGACTCATCTATATAAACTGCAAAAAATGCAGAAATGAAAAATACAGGAGCTGAGATTTTTCAGAGGGGGCCTCTCCTAGGTTCATTCTTTAGTCAGTTGGCCAGGGAAACAATTGTGGGATGAACACATCTGTTCTTTCCTCCATTCTTCTGTTCACTTGTTCTGGAAATATTTTAGGATGTTCTCAACGGTGTTCCCTCCCTGGCCCTGATCAGGCCTCTCATAGTCATTTTCAGTGAGAGCCTCAAACAGTGTCCTCTGCCTCCTCAGTTTTCCCTGGAGATCATGAAGTCTGGTTTCTGCATGGACTCTCAATTCCATGATGCACACTGCTCGATTATATGGGGATAGCTCACTGTTTTTCAACTGCCTTCCTTCCTCTAAAATTTATCTGAAGGAATAAAACAACAGCTCAGGGGTTAATTTTCCTTTGATTTGATTTCCTTTTCATTTGATTATGTCGGTTCAATGAAAGAGTGCAAATTCATACTGAACAACTTTATAAACTGCTATGGTAATTGCTCACTGACCTCCTGAAGGCAGCAGGGGAAACAGCAGGATTTGCATCTTAGCTGTCTCTTCAAATTTATGACCTCTAGGCCTTTATTATCAAGAATCATAATGTTAAAAGGCCTGAAAGACCTAAGGATATTTCGGATACGGCAATCAGTTTTCTCTGCTGCAAAGTAAATCCTCTGTCCAAGGATGTCCTTAATTTCATATTTGTTATTGGCTTCAAATACTGTTACAACTAAAAACATAAAACAAAAAATATGATCAGCATTATTTTTTAAAATATTGAATTTATTCTAATATATTATAATATCTAACTGAACCATTTTAAATAGCAGAATAAGCACAGGGAAAAGGAAAAGGAAAGGTATTTAGAGATCGCACAGACAGAAGAGGAGCAAAAGGAAGGAGGAGTATTAAGCTCTAGAGAAATTAGGAAGCTCTGTGTGTGACAAGGGAAAGAAAACAACTCATATCTTCCTAATTCCATAAATTTGTTTCGGAAAGGGAGACTTAGCTGCTCAAGATTGGCGCAGTGCTGCAGTTGGGCTCAGTGATGCTGAGTGAATGGATAAAACATCCACCTGCTGGAATATTTTATTAAGGGTTGGGATTGCTATATTCAGTTACAGAGATGGATACAGAATAATTGCTACATTTATGTTCTACAAAATATTATATCAATTAAACTGGTTTGAGAAGAGTTTGTTTTATAAACCAAATTCATGGCATACTTTTTTGCACTGTGCTTGAGGGAAGGTAATGAGGGGACTTACTCTAATGCCTATGTGAAAAAGGAAGAGAGTGAAAAAGGGAGATGAACTAGAACACCACATTGGGCCCAGAGGACCCTTTTCTAGCTCAGCAGTAGATGTTCAGAAGTGGAAGACGGCTATTGGAGAAGAGGGTAAGATGCTCGGGAGCCAGGACCAAGTGCGAGTCACAGAATATTTAGACCACCGACATTCACAGTGAGTGTTCCACTTTAATGGGTTAATCTCGTGGGGGGACACAAGCAGATTCTAAAGGCTGACAGGTACATGGTATCTTAGTGAAGAGCTTCCCATTCTGAACTACACGTTTAAAACCTCTGCTTGTTTAAAGCCAGGAAGGAGCAATTAATGATCCCCTCTGTCCCTAGCCCTCAGTAACTTGGGTCATAGGACAACAGAAGCCTAACTAAAATAACGAACAATTTAAAAAAATATATGGAAACAAAAATCTCTCTACGATGTCTATGTGGAAGGATCTTTAGCCAGAGTGATACCCTACATAAGTCCTACCACTATTCTCTCTTAAGTTTCTCTCTCAGACCCAGGCAGGCCCTGGGCTCTGCCTTTATAAGAAACATCCTTGACCTCTGCTCTGTTGCAGGCAAATGCTTGGGGAGTCATGAAAAGGCATCTACTATCCAACTGATTGTTTCATTAAGTAGCTTAATCTCAAAACTCTTCAGTTTGCATATCTTCAAAATGAGATCACTGGGTTAACACAATCTCTAAGTTTTTTTCTATTGACTTAAAAAAACGAAAACAAAACAAAGGGGGAAGAAACAATTCTATGGTTGTCGCTTTACTGTCTAGGGAAGTTTTAAATTGGGGCAAAGTATAAATGCCTGCCATAGTGTCAAATGCTTCAAGAAAAATGAGTAATCTTCATCTTCTCTACACTACTAACATTGTTAAAAAAACAAAAAAACGAAACAAAAAATAGACATTCAATTTCAGACGAAGAAAACCAAATTAAAGACATTCCTTTTGAGAAACAGCAGAATTAAAAACTAATACATTTGGCACTTACTTTACATCTCATGGTTCAGACATACATATGGAATATATATTTCAAAAAGTACATAAAGCTTATAAAACTAAATAAATACACATAGATGGAATGTGTATAATGTATAGTATCTGGCCATTTGGGTTGTATAATATCAATAGCATATACCATAGAATAAAAAATTTAAAAATTCAGAATACAAATCATCAAAACTTAGTTTAGAGAAACTACACAAAACCAAGGGCTTTATAAATATCTAAAATGTCCATTGTAAGTAATTCAAATGTATAAAGTGATGAGTGTATATTTTAACTGAATCATTACTCTGCTAGTACAATTCATGTTCCAATCAAATGAGTGGAAAAGAACTTTACTTTTTATTCCTTCCAGAAGAAAGGCTGTGGTTCGTGAAAATACACAGGTTCTCTTTGCCTTGGCAGTGGTCCTGGAGTAGCTAGTGGTTTCCTAAGTTTATTCCTGCACCTGGGGTGTAGTGGGCCCATGGAAGCACCTGGTGGTGTCAAAGAACCCACTTGGATGAGCAGAAAAGCTCTTCCAGGAAAGCAGAACTCTAGGCCTGCTGATCAGCATCCTCCAACACTGTAGTGGCTCTGAAAACCAAGCTAGTCAATCTACAGTCCATGGAGCAAATGTATTAGAGGGTACATCTGAACTAGAGAAAATGTTAGGAAGAATGAGAATTTCCCAAAACATTCCTATCCAAATTTTAAAAAGTTCACTCACTTTGAAAATGCACTAAGGTAACTGATATATTGCATCTGGCTCTGTGCCAATCAGGCAGCGATCACAAACTGGGGAGAAGATCGCAGAAGTGACAGAAGTCAGGTGAAGTGATAAAATCACTTAGAGTTATTTGTAGAGAGACATGGGCGCAAAAGTAAGTTTTTATTGTTTTCCCCTCCTACTTAGGAGCTACATCATAAGACCAGATGCCCAGCAATAATGGTATTTTACTACTCAGTTCCTAATCTTCTGAAATGAACAGCTGCTAATTTTCTGTTTTCATTGTTTTAAAGAGAGGCACTTGTAAATAACCAGGTTTAACCTTCCCGTATTAATAAGAGGGTTATATTTGTGGAGGTTGATATGCCTTCATCTGCATAAAACTCTTCTCTTTCTAGAAATAATCAGTAAAATGAATACATACCTTCTAGAATTTCAAGTTGCTGTTCAATCACTATCTGATCTATCTAATATAGTAGAAAGAAAATTGAGCAGTAAGAATATGTCAAATGAAGGTTTTTTCAAGCCAACCAAATTTTTATTCATGCTTTTATCAGTATTTATTGATACTATCAATATTTAATAATTTTAATTACTTTTAAATTTAAAACTAAAGTTAACATTCTAATTGAAAAAATATCTACTGAATGTGTTCAAAATTTTTACACTTTTACTCACTATTAATGTTGGCAAATTTAGGTCAAGTAAAAGTGACTTATACTGGAATTCCTATAAAATTAGAAATTAGGAACTTTGTATCAATTTAAAAGAGAATTTTTCTATAAATTTCAAAATTGTTCTTTTTAAGTCCTCTTGAGATTATCATTTGTGGTAGGTGATAAATTCCCCTACATATTTTATGAGACCCTGATTTTAAAAAATCTACTTCAGAGTGTTTCTTAAAGAACATAGAAACTACTAAAAGTTCTTATAATATACGCTGCCCAAGTGCATAGTGGGAAATAAAATTAGTATAGGATGTGCAAAAGAGACAGTTTATTTATGGAACACTGGTTTGATATCATAAGAATATTTATTTGTTTATAGACTGGATATGCAGAACTTCACATTCTAGTATTACCTACCAGATTTCTAAAACCAAACAGATCTTAAACTTCCCATTGCTGAGACAAAGATCATGCAGTACATCAAAATTCAGGACTTTTTCTCTTAATGGTGGCATTTATAAAATGCCAGAGAACAAAGGCAAGATCATAACAATGTAGTTTTACTAAAAACAATTAAAATGTGCATAAACACAAAACATTAACTGATTTTTGGCACCATATATTGAAGCTCAAACATAAACTATAAGAAAAGTCTCTTTCAAATTCCCAGTGAATAATTCAGTGTTTGGATTAAAGAGATCATGATACAGAACCAAGATCTTAGGTTTAAAAAACGTGTTCCAGATGCTCCTTAGATTTTGACACTGAGAAAATTGTTTAACATCTTTGGACCTTAGTTACCTCTTTTATGCCATTCAGTTTGTATAAGAATTAAATGAGAATACATGCATTATGCTTAGAAAATGCATGGAAAACAGTGCTAAATAAATGTTAGCTATTGGCTGTTATTACAGATTACATTCGAAAGCACAGAAACACAATTTCCTGAGATATTTGTATTTTGTTTTAAAAGTGGAGCTGACTGAGAAGAATTAGAGTGATCCATTAACAGAAATTGTGGTTTTTCCATTTCAGACTTTGGTGAATTAGTCATTTGTTAATCTGCCTAAGTAAAATGGAAGCACAGTTTTATTTTTTATGAGGATTTTGTGTACTTCAAATTACCTGAATTAAATATTCCAATCCAGGTGGGCAGATTGATGGAGATGGTTTTGTTGGTATCCATTGTACCCCTTCAGGTTCATCTGTATGATTATATACTGGCTGTTGATGGACAGGAAAGTCAGCTGGACAAACGTCTAAATGGCTGTCTAGTGGGACTGGGTGGTCAGTCTTGCAGTCCGGGTGGACAGCCTGGGCGTCAGGGTGGCCATTATGTCCTAGAGGTTCTGAAATATGAACAAGTGAAAAAATTTTGTAACTACACTGAAAATGGAAGCATCAAACCTTTTAGGATTATGCCAGCTATATACAAGCTGAACTTTCAGTCCAGAAATACTGTTTCTATGAAGCTTACAATTTGATTTCTTTATATCCAGAGAAAGGATCTATTCAATAAGAAAACAGCATGGCCCCTTCCTTCATGAAAGCTGAAACATAATCAACCTGCCACCAGGAAGCTAGCTGACGACCTCAGAGAATGATGCCAAATCAGGGGCTCAGGTGGGTCTCTGCTGCTAGCAGAACTGGCAATCAACAGTAGCTATAGCCAGGTTGGCATTGGGAGTAAAAGTGCATGTTGCTGAACCCATGTGTAACCTACATCCCTGCCACCATGGCTACTTTGTTCCTGAGCCCATTGGGCAATGACTGACAAGCGTGCCTGGGATCCACAGAACAGGTCACTCTATCAATTTGATTATTGAAATTTTCCTCTACTGAGGTCACCCTTTGGTGAACATTCTCATGGACACAAATATCTTCATGGTTTTTGTCCAATCAGAAAGGTCTGTCCATATACTTCTCCCCAGACCTCCTCATCACCAATTTCCTGATCATGTTTCTTCCAAATCCCTAACCATACAACCAAACCATTGGGCACAATTCAATCAGTATATAAATGCATCTCTGGCCATTTCCCCTTCCAAGCAAAATGAATAATTAGGTGCACTGCTTGAAGGCCTGCCCTTTGGGAGGACTTCCTTTCAACATTGCCCTTCATAAATGTCCCAGAAAGGGACTATAGTGCTGAAGGTGTCCACTCCCTGGTGGTGCCTACGTATCACACAGAACCATATGTAAACCAGGCTTGAGTTTTTCTTGCTCAGTCAACTGACCATAGGGAATTCCCCAGGAGGCCATAGCTGCAGACTGGGAGAAAAGTTAATGCAGCAGGAGCAGGGACCAGGAGCATTTAGGCTGCTACCTCATGTAACATACTTGTGTCTTCAGGTCTGCTCAATCCCGATCTCTTGATCTCTTACATATCACATCCATTTGATGAAAGAGTGATGTTATACATGCTGAACATACTGCTTGGTGAGTCAGACAACATCCAATTCATGATGGACAACTCAGATTGCACAGTAAATTGATGGCCCAGGTTAAGCATTCAGATTCTGCTAAGACAGAGTAGGAAGCCAAAAGCTGTTTCTCAAAGAAGAGTTATTTGCAGAAGATGGCCTGGTTTTGTACCAAAATCCTAAAAGTCTGTGCTGTGATTCACCTATAGAGGCTGGCTAAAACTATAAGCATAATTTGTATCTGCCACTGACACTTTAAGCACCAATGAATTGGTTGGATCATACAGCCCAAGTGGCAGAGCAGCTTACACTGCAGCTTGGACCTGTTGCAGAGTGTTCTCTTGTTCTGGGCCCCACTAAAAATCAGTAGTTTTTCAGGTCACTCAGTAAATAGATCAGAGTATCATATCTATATGAGGAATATGTTGTCTCCAAAATCTAATGAGGACCACCATTTAGAAGGAATATCTTAGCATGCCCCACACCACTAGACTCAGGAATTTCACTGAGATGGAAGGCTACTGAATTTTTGAGGGATTTATTACCCAAATTCTGACATCAAATATCTCACCAATATATCTGTAGTAATTGCTGCAGCATAATGTCATTAATGTAATGGGCCATTGTGATGTATTGTGGAAGAGAAAGGCAATTGACACCCTTATAAACTAAATTATGACATAAAGTGGGAGAGTTGCTATACCCCTGAGGTGGAGAGTAAAGGGGTATTGCTTGCCTTACCAGTTAAAATGCTTATGGTAGTCTTTACTAAAACTTATCAAGTAAACAAATTGCCAGATCAATAGCTGTAAACCATATATTATGGTATGTGTTAATTTGTTCAAGCAATGATTCAACATCTGGAAAAGCAGTTGCAATTGGAGTCACCATCTGGTTAAGTTTACAATAATCCACTGCCATCCCTCAAGTTCCATCTGTTTTCTGTACAGGCTGAATAGGGTTGTTGAATGGATATGTCATGGGAATCACCACCCCTGCATCATTCAAGTCCTTGAGTTGGCACTAATCACTGCCCTTCCTCCGGAAATGTGGTATTATTTTTGGTTTACTATTTTGCTGCAAAGACGTAGATCTAGTGGCTTTCACTTGATCTTTCTGACCATAATAGCTATCATGCCACATGTCAGGGAACCAATGTGAGGATTCTTCCAGTTGCTGAGTATGCCTATTCCAATTAGGCATTCCAGAACTGAGGAAATAACCACAGGATGCATTTGGGGACCTACTGAAAAACAGAACTAAGCTAAAACTCCATGGGTCATTTGACCTCTAAAAGCTCCTGTTTGAACTGACCACAGTGACATTTTGGACTACTGGAATTAGTGTCAGTTCAAAGCCAGTATAAAGTGGTCTCCAAATTGTCTGTTTTATTTTATGCAATGCAGTCACTATGATAAAAGGCTGAAAATCTCTTTGGGGAAAGCTAGTAGAAAGATTAGTAACATAAAGTTTGGCAGTGTAACGGGTTCCTTCCCTTCCTGGGACTTGAGTCTAGTTATATGTGTAGAAGCAGAAGGAGTGGTAGGGCTGGGTTCCAAGGAGAATCAGTTTCATGCAAGACAACTACCTCAGAGTAGGCCATTAAAGGTTCATCACACAAGAAAGGGTTAATCTTCTCAGAGAAGGAAGGGGGTACTCCTACTGGCAAAGAAGACTCAGCAGTATTTAGGGGCTCAATGTCCTCATGATCTGCCTATGTGTCCCTATTCCACATTTCAGACCCGATTTCTTCCCAGTCAATGCCCTTGCTTTAACAACAGACAGTCTGTTAGGTTGGGAATTAAATTTGCATTATAACTGAACTACTCTGGGTTTGATTTTCAGAAATATCAGATCTTTGGCTATGGAAGATAAAACTGTGATTCAGGGCAGACATAGTAAATTTCAAGTCATTTATGCGGCATTTGAGCTGAGAATTTGAAGCTCTGAACTTACATATATTTGCTTATGTGATGATGGTGGCTGGCAAGTCCAAAATTTATAAGGTAGGCTGGAAATCCAGGCAGGATTTCTATGCTGCAGTCTTGAGGCAGAATTTCTTCTTTTCCAGGAAACCTCAGTTTTTGTTATTAAGGCCTTCAACTGATTGGATGAGGCCTACCCATATTTTCAAAAGTAATATCCTTTACTTAAAGTCAGCTACTACAGATATTAACTGCATCTACAAAATACTTCAGAGCAGCACCTAGGTTAATGTTTGATTAAATATAATAGGTATTATAGCCTAGCCACATTGACACATACGACTAACTATTCAAAAGAGGGGAGAGAAAGGAAGGAGATGGGACAGCTGTCCTGAGGGACCACCTTTTTGCTAAGATATAGGAGATGAGAGGACAGGAGCATAGAAAGAATATTCCAGAGAGAAGTTCTGGCATATAAATAAACATTGGAGCTTTAAAAATCTGGAAAAAAGGGCTCTCTAGTTGCACAGGGGAGAGCCATTCTTAAGATGCAGTGAAAGAGAGGTCAGGAGAAAGGCTCCCTGGGATGCAGAGGACCAAATTAAGTATTTTGGCTTTTATCCTAAAAGCAATGAGAAATTGAATACTGTGTAACACGACCTGATTTGCATTTTAACCTCACCGCTACATTGCAGAAACCAGATGACAGGCAAGCCAGTAGGAATGTGGGGATGGGAGTTAATTGGCTATATTATTAATATTATCTTAATCTTCCTGAGACAATCAGAGAAAGAAGGTGGCTGATTATTCCCCAATGATTCAGTATATAGAAGTACCTGAATTTGGAGAAATACTTTAATGAATTTTATATAAAGCCCAATTGATTTAACATATTATTAATATGTTAGCAAATATTTTTCATTTATTATTTATAAATCACTGTGCTAAGTGTTTTACATATATTCTCATTTAATTGCCAAACAAACCTGATTGGAAAATAGTATCCCCATTTCATAGATAAGAAAACTGAGGCTTAAAGGTACAGCAACATGTTCAAAACCACCATACAGCTCTCAAGTACAGAAGCCAAACCTTGAAGCCAGATCTAACTTCAGTTTTCTCACTTGCATAATGAGTTAATAGCACTTACATATTAAGTGTGTTCTTAGGATTAAATGAGTTAAATCACATTAAGCACTTAGAAAAATACCTAAAATACAATAAACTCTCCATTTTAAGCTCTTATTATTGTCAGCATCATTGTCAGCTTAAGACCTGTGCTATTTGTGACCTTGTTCTTGACAAAAACAATCTATTTTTCCACAAATTATTAAGTACAGCTACAATTGAATTTTATTATGTATTGCTTTCTTTTAATTTGCTATAGGGTGGATTAAGTCATTCTCCAAGTGCTTTGGATAAGTTTTATAGACTTGCTAATAATTCTTCAAACATTACCCCATAAGAATTTAGAACATTGATTCTTGATTCTGGTGGCATATTAGAATCACCTGGCGAATTTAGAAAATTACCAATCCTTGGGTCCCAACACCCAAGATTCTGATTTAATTTTTCTGGGTTGGTGCTGTTTTATTTTTAACTGCTCTCCAAGCTATACTTAAGTGCAGCTGACACTGAGAACCACTGCCTTAGAGACCTGGAAGTTGTCTAGCTCATATTCTTTTAACTGCAAACATCTGGATAGAAGAGCCAAGACCCATGGTAGTTTTCTGGTTTTAGATGTTTACATGGGTCATTGAGCAAACAAGCATATTTGTTTGTTCAGAGAAGAAAATAAAATGGATAAACCCTTCTGATTCCAAGTCCTCAGGATGGTCTCTTAAGAGGTGAGTAAACTGTCTCCTTGCAAATCTGGGTGGACAATGCACTTTGTAATTTGGAAAAGTTCAAATAACTTTGATAACCACATTCTTCTAAATGGAATTTCCTGAATTCTTTTATGGATTTGGTTCAAAAGAAAAAATGTACTTCTTACTATGTAGTGATAACACTCAATTTCTTCTCTTTGAAATGCAAGGCATGATTCAGCATGTATACAGAAGTGAAACTTTCATATATTTCATGTGACACATTGAAAAAAGAATTATCCCCAGGTAGTTATGAGTCTATTGTTTAAAGTTTCCCAGTGTAAGCCACATTTTCTTTTTTCTGTGATTCTCAGTGCTCTCCCAGAATATAATTAGCTCTAGATACTATATGACTCAAAAATACTCAAGGATATATCCCTTAAATGTGATTTTATGACTACAATTTTCAGAACGATGGAGTATCAATAAAACCTTTTATTTTGTATCTGTTTTTTGAGGTTTAGTTTATGCATGACCTTATATTTCATTTGCTTGACATGAACTCACTACTGTTATTAGCTCTCCTTTACAACTTTACTGCCCTCCATATATAAAAATAAATTCTATGATAATAGGTGCTCAAATAAAAAATTAAGAACAAGGCTGCCAAAGTTTCATTAATGTAATTTTAAATGAAAGCACTACTAAAACCACATTACACACATAACCCTTTGGAGAATAGCAACAATTGATTAATTTTGGTTTTCTTCTCTGAAGAAATATTTTATCTTGAAATGCTGTCAATGGATACTGAGGGAGATACCCACCTGGAAAAGTTGTTTCTGAATGAGGCACATTCATTTGCACATCTGCAATATAAGAAAGGGTAAATACATGTCTGCTTTAATAAAATATATATTAGAAAGTAAAATGCATTGTCCTTAACTAATTTCCATTTGTATGGTCTTGTGCTACATTGAAATAGGTGAAGTGAATTTTTTACTTAATGTAAGATGTGCCTGTTACCAGGGCTTATTTCAGTAAAATCCTATTTCAAACAAATTCTCTTTAAGATAAAATGAGACACCTGAGGTACCAGCACTGAATTTCCAGTTTTTTCAAACATGCCTGATGAGTATTCAGTTTGACACTTTGATTTTTCTGGTATTAGAATAAAAGATTGTTTTAAGACTACATATAGACTATGAAGAAAGAGATAAATGAAAAAAGTTTGATATGGGGATGGTAGTGGTAGGATTATGGATGATTTTAAAGATATCTATAATCATTGCTATAATTATTATTTCTTTAGATATTTTAAATAATGTATGTACTTCATATTTAAATATCCTTATGTTTACGCTAGAATGATATCAATAAGATGGAACAATATGAAATTACCAATATGTAACTGTGAACTACAAATACCATTACTGACTTAATTACAATAAACTAACATGTTAAACTTTGTTATCCTATCATTATCGCAAATAATCTTTATATATGCACAAATGATTCAACCTACCAGTTCTTCAAATTCAAGTCACTCCAATCCTTTATTAAGCTAGACCACCGGCCAATAAATATTTATTGAGCATTTACTGTGTCACCGGTGAGTTAGGCTCTGGAGCTACAGTGGCTCTGCATTCATGGAACTTATGGTCTAGCAGACATGACATTAACATCATCTTTTCTGTTTCCTTCATGGTTTACTAGCTGTAAATTTAAAATGCTTCATTTTTAAAATACGGTGACATGGCATCAATGTAGAAGAATAAGTTGGTCAAACTTTCAAACTTAAACATTTTCTCTATATGTTCTATTATGAACCTTCAAAAACCATTCAACTCTTTCATTTATGCAGTTTTAGCAGGAAGGCTGGGTTGTAGACTCCCTTCCTCCGTTCAAATATTGGCTTCATAATAACTTCAGCAGAATGGAGTCCACGGAAACTGCAAAGTCAGGCAACAAAGAATCCTCTACTCTAATCGGGGCTTGACAAATACTGCAACACTTCCTGAATGAGCACCACAGCTCATTCTACCCCAAACCATTCTCTCCTATTTCTCAGCCTCAGGCAAGTGGCCTCGCTCCTTGCTCCTTAGTTCTCTAGCTAAAGGCTGCCTGCAATCCTTAACCCCAGTGCAAGTTGGAAACAACAGGATCAGACTCTGAACAGATAGCAAGAAAACACATCACAAGTCTGAGTTAATGATCTATCCTTAACTATGTTACATTTTTGGCACTCCTTAACAGATAGCATTTAATAATATTAAATACACGTATATCCAGGAACAGAAAGATTCGAGAAATCAAGAGTTCATAATTTCTGAGGTTTGGGTACAAGAGCAATGACCCTGATTTCAGGATTTCTGGAGGGAATTTAATAAGAGACACATAAAAAGAACATAAGTAAATGGACAAGTAGCCAGGTAAACCAAAGTGCAAATGAATTACAGATGGCAAGTCAGAATAGCATATAAAACCATTGGGCCATCACACTGTCTTGAAGACATTTCATTTTTACTTGTATCGATATGTACATATACATGTTTATATTATATAATACATTTATATACACATTTTATTTCTATTCAAGTACACATTTACATACAAACACATACAATTTTACATATATGAAATGGAAGAGTTAAAAAAATGACTATGACCATGGCAAAATGAATCTTAATTATGCTGAAGAATCCTAGATTGTAGAAAATGAAACAGCTTAACTCTATAAAAAATTGACAATTAAAAAGCTTTAATTCAGTTTTATAATAAAATTAAATAAATATAGCAGTAAGTAAAAGATCAGGAAACTTCATGAAGGAAAAATGAGGTTGCTAGTCCTGCAAGGTATCTGATATATCTAGCAGGGCTGACATTGTAGTGAGAGATAGGCATCTTTTCGGCTATCACAAAACAGATAAAATAGAGATTAAAAATCATTTGAGAAAAAAGATTTTTGTTCCAATAATTTCTTCCAAATACAGTGTGTTCTTCTTCAGAATCTTAAATTATTAAATAGAAAAGACTCTCTTATTACACACTTGATAGATACCCTTCTTATTTATAATTTTCTTGGGAAAAAAATCAGAACATGATTGGTTCTTATTTAAACCTATACATGTGTGTATGTTAACAAATGTATATACAGGGAATGTATTGGAGGATTTAATTGCAATGGACTGACATTAAATTTTATTTTCTGTTAATTACTATGATTTGAATAATATTTATGTATATAAGATGCACACAGGTAAAACTGATCTTGATGCAATACAGTATAAATTACACAATATTTTTTCCAAAGAGGTACTTCTCAGGGTTTCTCTAGGCTTTTTTTTTTAAAGGAAAATTTAGCAGTAATAGTTATTTGTGTACATCTTTTCAATAGCTGAAAAACTGAACTAGACATTGAATTCTGGAGCATGAACTACACAAAGCAAATTACATCTTTTCAGAAACTGAATAAAACATGACAAGTAACGATTTAACAATAGACCTAGAATTATTGGGGGGGGGCGGTACACTTACAAGAAATTACCTACCTTGTTCATAGTTTAAATAGTTCTGAATGAAGAATACCTAATAGTAATACATTGTCTACAGATTTGTAGCTCTAGTCTGACTGTTGAACAGGATTCTCAAATTAAAAACTGTACAGTCACACACATGGGATATTGCTCTTTTATTCATTTAGTCTAATGGTATCTGGTCATTAAACCCTTCGGCCTGACCCTACTCCCCATGCTAAGTTTTTGAGTGGGACATTAGAGACTGCCTGTCAGCCTAGGATGGTGAAGACTGTCTGAGAGCCTTGGAGAGAGAAGGTCCAATGAGGCAGACAACAATAGAGGAGCACAATGAGCCCAAGACCCCAGATGGTAACCAAGTTACCATTGGAGCCTTTGCAACCCAAGGGGGATATGGGGTCCAACATCCAGCCTCTGGGCCGGGCTCCAGGCAGGACCCAGCAGGAGAGAGAGAGACAGGTTATCTATCAGGGCACACTATTGCAATCATCTCTGGAGATCCCAAGTCCTGTGGGCATGCTCTGCCCAACTGGAAAGCAAATTTGTGAAGGCTTTAGCCTCTGTTCTTTGCATCAAGAGATGCTTTTAGCCAGAGAACCTATTCTTAAGGGTTGTCATAGCTGTACTTTGTACTTGGTTATTTCTACAGAAACATAACAACAAAAAGCATTCTACTCAGCAGTCCTTCCTTCCAGTGCCTTGATCCCATCCTAGTCTTTCCTACTACTATTCAGAAACTATTTTCCCTGTCTCTTCAGAGTAAATCCCAACCTTCTTCACACCTCTTAATTACAATTATCATACAAGGCAAAAACTCTGTTTCTTGGTTATATAATCTTGGACCCACAGACTAATATGAATCAGCCCTGCCCCTTTCCTGGCCCACTCCAAGCCCTAGATGCCTCTATACTGACTCTTTCTATTGTGCTATCCTAAATGGTAAATGAAAGTCATCCTGATTCCTCAATATCCTTAACTGAAATCTGGTGTTCCCATGAAGAAATCATGTCCTTCCTCTCCATTTCAAAACTGTTTCTTCATCATTGCCTACTTTAATCATAAAATTTCATAATCTAGTAAAACTCTTAAGAAAATTCAAACTATAGTTATCTCTTAATTATACATATTCAAGAAGTTCATCAATGGTTGAATATTTCAAAATTGATTTGGAATAAATGCAAAAATTTGTTTGAGTTACTGATTTGACTTGAATTTTCTTAAAACAGTAGTAATCCTGGTTTGCATTAACTGGTTGGAAACCAACTGCTGTGGAGCTTGTCAGGCCAGAGAGAAAAAAAGATTAAAATTTATATTTTTCTGCAATTAATCAATAAGGTGAAAAATAAGCCAATAAACATATGTAACCAAAGAAGAATAAAGCATTCATAAGACACATTAATGTCCGAGGTTCCATCATATGAGGAACTATAAAAGGAGGCAAAATTCATACACATAAAAGGCCACCATTACTTTTGACAACCTCACATCTTCTTCATCAAAGGTTAATACTTAAAATTAATACCCAGTACCTTAAAATATTCTGAGTACTTTAACAGATATATACAATTAAAGACTGACAATTCTAGAATAGAAATAAGTAATATCCCTTAACAAACAGAACTAAACATCTCTAAAATTTCTGTCTATCCCCCTGTTTCTCTCCCACCACTCTTTAATATGCTTGGTTTAAAAAAATTCAGTGGCCATTAACCAATTTTAACAGCAATTTTAAAAGACTATTGTTTCAGTTATTTTCCCCTTGCCTACAATGTCGTAAAGATGAGGGCAAGTCCTGTATAGTTGTCAAGAGAAGGAGCACAGGCACAAATTTTTTATAAACAAAAAACTCCACAATATACCAATTCACAACATTTATGTTCTGAATTATGTCAGTATAACTATGCTGCTTTGAAAAAATGTTACAAGAATTCTAGGTATCTTGTAATGAGAAAGTAGGTAGGACAGGGGAAGGTTTGGAGGTAAGCTGGGGGGAGAACCAATACTTGCTGAGGTAAGTCGCAAAGAAAATAATTTCCATGTTGTTTAGTTCATGTTAGCAGGTAAATCTCATGCATTTTTAACAATATGCATTTAGTTAACATCTAAGGAGAAAAACATTTCATTTGTTCAACTGTAGTTCAGTTAAATTCATCAAGACAAAATGTATTACAAAAAAGGTGGGGCAAAGGGGTGGAAAGCACACCACACACAAGCACACCACATCTGTGAGGTACTCCATATCTGTGGATGGACATGGGTGTGACTGAGGCCAAATCCAAATGCAAACTACGTTGTAACAGAGAGTCTTCCTATAGAAATGTGGTCCTATATTTTAGGTTCAAGAAGATGAAACAAAAATGCTCACAGCTGATTTAGAAGGACATTTTACAGTAAACCTTTGAATGACAACGTAGATAATAACATCTGCTGGGACTAAGTGAGTTATCGGCAGTCAAGTGTTTTATAAAACAAGTAAACCAAAAAGATAAAGAAACAAAACCAAAACAAAATAGTCCTTAAGGCCACCACGTTTGCTTTGTTACTACTGAAAAGCCTTCCCTGACAACTCAGACTTCCCTTTCAAATTTGAGTTGTTTCCTTTTCTCCTTATGAGGAAACTAGGCCAAGAGATATGAAATGGTTACTTAATGCCATGTAGCTCACTACCTAGCTGAATTAAACTGAACCTTGAGAATCTGTCCTTTGTACTCAAGTTTTCTGTTTCATTTTTTTGAGGGGGAGAACATTCTCCCAAGTTGCCAACTTTCAGTGTATTTGTTAAAAGAATATCATTAAGGTATTTATCTTGTGTAAGGCAGAAAAAGCTAGAAATTTAATTTACTCTTGTGGACACGTAGTTTTCACTAGGCCAGGCAAGAGATTTTTTTCAAGCACTTATTGAAAACAAAATTTGGAAAACAAAAAGCACAATTTGGTAGTACTGATTAACTAAAGTGCTTTGGCTTTTAAATTTAGCACTAGTCAAGTTAGAGTTTATGTGTTCATATATATATATATTCACATGCATATGTACATATATAGACAGATACTTACATAAACGTTCACTTAGCTGGTAGTTTTTTCAAGGAATATTGACTGAAGGCATACATCTACAGCATGGCACTAGAACTACAAAGATGAGCAAAGTGGGGAAACAGACAACACAATTAAATATATTATTACAAATCTCTAAGTGCTATTAAAAAAAGTACATTGAGCTATAAGAAAAGGTTATTGGGGCACTAATTTAAATGGTGGTGGTGGTGGGTTGTCAGGAAAGTCAGGTCTGAGAGTTGAGGAAGGACATCTAGAACCAACCAGACCAAGTGACTGGGGAGGTGGCTGGGAATTACAAAGAGAGCCACACAGATGAAAGTATTGAGGCTAGAGGGACCTTGGCACACTCAAGGAAATGAAAGGTCGGTAAGGTTACAGAGCACAAAAGAGGGAGAGATCATTGGAGAAAAGGAAAGGTGTATAGGGGCCGGTTCACGAGCCTTCAAAAATATCTCCCCTCCTGCCCTCTAGATTCTTAAAAGGCCAAAGGTTGGTCTGCAACAATGCACTAAATTAATAAGCATCAACATGCTGACTGATTAAATCAAAATATGTAGTGTTATTTCCTTCCTTCCAGTTAGTAAGAATAGCTCTCTACCAGATCTGAAGGTTGCTTAATCTAACCAAGCTATTTTTCATTTTAATTTTCCTATCCACTGCAGAAAACTACTCATCTCACTTTTCATTTATTTTTCACTTCCTCTTGTTGGTTATGATGTTTGTTGCTCACAGCCCCACAACTGTGTTAAATTCCAGGATGGCTTCAAGAAAAAGTTCTGCTGATAGGAAAGTTAAGGCAAGATAAAGAAGGCCCCAAATCACCTAACACTTAGCACTAAACAAGCGTCCCCTGTACTACGTGTCTTAAATTGCTAATGGGGGGGGGGGGAGGTGGAGAATGCCTGTTCAGGGAACTAGGAAGTGACCATGTCAAGACTTCCAGGAATAACTGTATATAAATAAAACCACATTGAAAACCAGGTGAGCTAGAAAGCAGGGGCTTTGTCAAACTTTTTATTTTTTTTTTAATAAAAGGTAATTTTTATTGAGTACTTCCTTCATTGCCGGCACTGTTATAATCACATTACATAGAGGAGGCAAGAAAGGCACATGTATAAAGTAACCGTCTCAAAGTCAACAGATATTAAGTAGTAGAGACAGGATTCAAACTTAGGCAGCCTCACTCCTGCCTTAATGGTCTTAGTCACTAAGCTATATATGGCCTCTACATTCCGCATTCCTTTTGGAGTCTAGAGTGCCTAGCATAATTTTGGGCTCCAGCTATACTTCCAATTAATACTTACTGGTAAAGGACAGCTAGATGACTTCATTAACCGTCCTTTCTTAGACTCCCAGCACGGTGGCAAATTTCCTAAGCCCAGCTTCTTGTCATAATGCAGTATTGCGCTCTGTGATGTAAAGCGGTGTAGCTAAACGCAAGCAAGTGTCCTGCAAGACAGATTTAGGCAAGACACACTTTGCTGTTTCATTGGCTCAGAGGCCTGTCCGGGGCCCTGCTGGGCTAGCTGGATCCTGCCGGAGAAATGCTGCACTTCTGGGGTTGCTTCCCAAAGCCTCTCCGAACCCCACCCCTGGAGCACAAAGAACCTGCGGGCGCTCTTGCCCCTGTAACACAAGCCGCCCGTGCCCCACGCATCCACCTGGACCGGTGCAAGTTTCGCGCTTCGCGCCTGCCCGGCGCCTGTGGGAAGAGGAGAAGCCGCCCAGATGTGACTGCCCTGGGCGGGCGCAGCCGGAGAGCAAGCAAGGACTGGGAGCCTCGGACCCGCGACATCCATGCGTCAGGGGGAGGCTCTCCTCCCCTTGGCTGCTTGCGCGGCTCCATACACAACTTCTCAAGTGTCGCAGAAAAGGTGTCTCGGAGCGACCTCGGAGCCGAAACCTGCGGCTCCTGATTTCGTGTCCTGGTAGCCAAGATCCCCAAAGGGCTTCTTTCAGCTGGTCCCCGCGCTGGCCCTGGAGTTCCCGCAACGCTCCTGGGGGACTTGACAGTTGGAGGCGAACTCCCGCGTGGCGCTGAGATGCAGGCGCCCCCACCCCTTTCTTGCTATTTGGAAGGGTTCCGAAGAGTTTGTTCGGTGGTTGCGGGCAGAAACTGGTGAAGTGGGGACGCTGACACCCGCTGGAACTTGGAAAGTCATTGACAGGATGTGACCGTTTACAGGATGGGGTTGTTGGCTTGACGCTCCAGGGAACTTTACTCTCCCCTTGGCCTCCTTCCCTCAGATTCCTGGTTGCTTTTTCAAAGCCGGGGCGCCGAGGTGAGAGTGTTGGTGGACCGGGTAGGAGGGCTATACTCTTAGAGAATCACTATATGGGTTTGGGGACATTCTATTGAGAAAAAACTTCAGAGAGGAAATACTGAACAAGATGCCGCGATAGAAACAATTATTTTCAAAGGGCGAGTGTCCACACACAAAGGAAACGGTGCATCACTTAAATGGGGAGGGGGAGATGGATTTGAAGTACCAATGAGGGGTCAAGATTGTTTTTTCTTAATGGATGAATCTTCTCTTTCGTTCTTGCTTTTTTGTTCTCCCTTTCCTTTAAACGATGATTTTAACTTGTTTTAACTCGGACCGACCAGATGCGTTTAGAATCTCTATTAGTTTTCCACCGGCACTACTGGCACACAGGCATGGAATAAATGCTTGTTGAACAGAGCTGAAGGGTCTTTGATTTTTTTTTCTTTTAAAATTTTTATTTACAAAAGTATTAATCTTTCAGACAATAAAACAAGAGGGAGCAAGCTAGAGAGAAACATTTCCCTTCCCCCACCCCAATTTCTCTCCATTAAATTGTTAACAGACTAATAATTTACTAAGACATGGGTTGAGAGAGGGAAAAAAGAAGGGGATTGGAGAGCAGAATGGACTGAGAAATTGAGAAAATAAAATGGAAGAAGGAGGGAGGAGTACCAAGCCACCTGGGTTTGAATCCTTTCTCTTCTACTTACTAGCTTTGTGATGTTGGGAAAATTACCTGACATTTCTGTGCCTCTTTTAAAAAGTTGTAAACTGAAGACAGTATTAGTATTTACCTCACAGGATTTTTATGAGGATTGTGATGTTTTGGAACTGTATGTACTCTAGAAAAACTTGTTCTTAAAGTAGATCCATTCCTGTGGGTGTGAACTTGTAAGTAGAAACTCTTTCGATGAGGCTACTTCAGTTAAGGTGTGAAACACTTCAATCAGAATGGGTCCTAATCCTTTACTGTTAATCCTATTAATCCAAGAGGCCAGAATTTTCTAGTTATCTTTTTATTTATAATTGCATTGTGATCCAAGAATATACCCTGTTTGGTTTCAATAACTTGATTTTTTTTTTTTTTTTTTTTTTTTTTGAGACTTGCTTTATAGCTCTTTGGGTCACAGCTTATTTTTTAAAGCAGTTTTATTGAATATATTCACATTCCATACAATCCATCTAAAGTGTAAAAACAGTGGCTTTTAGTACAATCACAGACTAGTGCATTCTGCACCACAATCAATTTGAGAACATTTTCATCACTCTACAAAGAAAAATCCCATACCATTTAGCAGTCACCTCTCAATCCCTCCATCCTACCCCAACCCTACATAATCACTAATTTAATTTGCTCTATATAAATTTAATTATATTTACATTTTATATAAATGGAATAATACAATATGTAATAATTTGTGTCTGGTTTCTTTCACTCAGCATAATGATTTTTTTTAAAACTACTCATTTTTTTTTTTAATTAGAGAAGTTATAGGTTTACAGAAAAGTCACCTAAAAAAATAAAACACTCCCATATACTCCTTTGCATTAGTGTGGTACCTTTGTTACAACTGATGAAAAAATATTAAAATATTACTGTTAAATATAGTTCATAGTTTATATTAGCTGTATTTTCCCCCATATACAACTCTATTACTATCACCTTGTAATAGTGTCATTCATTTGTTATAATTCATGAAAGAACATTCTTGTGTTTGTACTGTTAACCACAGTCCATGGTCCACAAGAGGGATGACTGTGTTATACAGTCTCATGTTTTATCCCCTAACTTTCCTTCTTGTAACATACATAACCCAAAACTTTGACTTTCAATCACATTCACAAGCATAATTTAGCACTCATAAACTTAAAATAATGTGCTACCCCACTACACATTTCCAAGCATTTACAATGAATCTAATAGAAATTCTGCACAGATTAAGCATCAGTTCCTCCATTCTATATTTTAGATACTAACTCAATGAGTTTGCTTATTATAATTAGTTCATATCAGTGAAATCATCCAGTATTTCTTCTTTTGTATCTCGTTTACATCACTTAACATAATGTACTCAGCATTCATCCATGCTGTTGCATGCATCAGGACTTTATTCTTTCTTACAGTTGAATAATATTCAATCATATTTATATACCACATTTTTTTGATCCATTCACTGGTTGATGGGCATTTGGGTCACTTCCATTTTTTTGGCAATTCTGAATAATGCTGCTATGAACATTGGTGTGCAAATGACTGTTCCAGTCTCTGCTTTCAGTTCTTCTGGGTATATACCTAGTAGCAGGATTGCCAGATCATGTAGCAATTCTATACTTAGTTTCCTGAGAAACTGCCAATCTGTCTTCCATTCTACATTCTTACCAGCAGAGAATGAGTGTTCCTGCTACTCCACATCCTTTCCAAAACTTGAAGTTTTCTTTCTTTTTTTTTAATAATCACCATTCTTGCATGTGTGAAATATCTCACTGTGGTTTTGATATGCAGTTCCCCAATAGCTAATGATGTTGAGCAATTTCATGTGCTTTTTAGCCACTTGTATTTACTATTGGAAAAATGCCAACTATTGGGTTTTTTTTTTTATTGTTATGTTTTAGGATGTCTTTATAAATTCTGAATATTAAACCCTTATTGTATACGTGTTTTCCAAATATTTTCTCCCATTGAATAAATTGTATTTTCACTTTAGTGGGGAAATTCTTTGAGGCACAAAAGTATTTAATTTTGAGGTGGTCCCATTTATCTAGTTTTTCTTTCATTGCTTGGGCTTTGGGTGTAAAGCCTAAAAATCCTTTACCTACCATAAGATCTTGAAGATACTTCCACACATTTATTTCTAGGAGTTTTATAGTCTCGGTTCTTATATTTAGGTCTTTGATCTATTTTGAGTTAATTTTTTAATCAGGTGTAAGATAGGGGTCCACTTTGATTCTTTTGCATGTGGGAAAACCCACAACTGACAATGTACTCAGTGATGAAAGATTGAAAACTTTCCCTATAAAGATCTGGGAAAAAACAAGATTGCCTACTTTCATCACTGTTATTCAACATTGTACTGGAACTTCTAGCTAGAGCAGTTGGGCAAGAAAAAGAAATAGAAGGCATTCAAATGTTTGTGCTTTGGGTGTAAAGTCTAAGAAACAATTGCCTAGCCCAAGATCCTGAGGATGCCTGCCTATGTTTTCTCCTAATTTTATACTCCTGGTTATTATATTTAAGCAATCAATCCATTTTGTGATAATTTTTGTACATGATGTAAGATAGAGGTTGTTCTAGTTTGCTAATGCTGCCAGAATACAAAACACCAGGGACGGATTGGCTTTTATAAAAGGGGGTTTATTTGGATACACAGAGTGGTAAGGCTATAAAGTGTCCAAGGTAACAAATCAGCAATCGGGTACCTTCACTGGAGGATGGCTAATGGTGTCTGGAAAACCTCTGTTAGCTGAGAAGGCATGTGGCTGGCGTCTGCTCCAAAGTTCTAGTTTCAAAATGGCTTTCTCCCAGGACGTTCCTCTCTAGGCTGCAGATCCTCAAAAATGTCACTTTTAGTTGCACTTGGGATATTTGTCCTCTCTCAACTTCTCTGGAGCAAGAGTCTGCTTTCAACGGCTGTCTTCAAACTATCTCTCATCTGCAGCTCCTGTGCTTTCTTCAAACTGTCCCTCTTGGCTGTAGCTCCTCTTCAAAAGATCACTCACAGCTGTACTGAGTTTCCTCTGCCTGTCAGCTCATTTATATGGCTCCACTGATTAAGGCCCACCCTGAATGGGTGGGGCCACGTCTCCATGGAAATATCTCATCAGTTATCACCCACAGTTGGGTGGGGTGCATTTCCATGCAAACAACCTAATCCAAGCATTCCAACTTAATCCCCACTAATATGTCTGCCCCACAAGATTGCCTCAAAGAATATGGCTTTTTCTGGGGGACATAATACGTACAAACCAGCACAGAGGTCCTCTTTCATTCTTTTGCATATGGATATCCAATTCTCCAGCACCATTTGATAAATAGACTTTTCTTCCCAATTGAGCAGACTTGTCAAGTGGTCTGTCTCCCTCCCTCCTTTGTTTACTAGGGATGTAAAAATAAAAAGTCAAGTATATATCCAGAAGATTTGAAAGTAGGGACTAGAACAGATATTTGCACACTGATGTTCATAGCAGGATTATTCAAAATCACCAAAAGATGGAGACAACCCAAGTGTCCAAGTTGACAAATGCATAAACAAAATGTGGTATGTACATACAATGGAATATTATTCAGCTGTAAAAACAAATGAAGTCCTAATGTACGTAACAATATGGATGAGCACTGAGGACATTGTGTTGAGTGAAATAAGCCAGACACAAAAGGACAAACATTGTATGATCTCAGTAATATGATCTAATTATATTAAACAAATTCATAGAGTTAGGATCTAGATTATAGTTTACCAGGGATAATCTGGGTTTTGAGAATGGGGAATTGATGCTCTTTTGTACAGGATTTCTATTTGGGTTGATTGTAAAGGTTTGGAAATGAATAGTTGTGATGGTAGCACAATATTGGGAGTGTAATTAACAACGCTGAATTATATAGGTGACTGTGGTTAAAAGGGGAAACTTTAGAGTCATGTATGTTACTAGAAGAAAAATTAAAAGATAAAACAGAAGAATGTATACCACAGTAAACCTTATTATAGACAATGAACTATATATAGTTAATAGTGCAAGAATAAGAATGTGCTTTAATGGATTATAATATTATAACAAATGTATGATACTAATGCAAGGTGTCAGTAATAGTGTAGCATATTGGAAAAATATGCCTAATGTATAGTTAAATACATACAATAATAAATACAAATAAACATATTAACATAGTTAATAGTACCATTTTAATAATTTTTCATCAATTATAACAGTGATTACTACTGTTAAAAAAAGTACAATCACAATTGTAACAAATGTTTCATACCATTGCAAGGTGTTATTGGTGGGGTGGTGAATGGGAATCCTGTTTTGCATGCATGATTGTTTTGTAAACCCAACTTTTCTAATAAAAAGAAGAAAAATTACAAAATGAGGACCCAGAAGTCACAAAAGCCAGAATACTACAGATTTGGGGGAGAGAGTAGAGGACAACCACCAGGTGATGGGTTCCGAGATATAACTCCAGGAACCCCAAGGATTGCCAGCAGCCAGCTCCAGAACATTCAGACTCTGGGACAAAGCAAGTCTTGCCAATGTCTTGATTTTGGATTTCCTAGAGCCTTAAAACTATGAGTCAATAAATTCTCATTGTTAAAGTCAAAACAAACAATAGCGAAAGAAAAAAAAGAAGTGTGGTGTTTTTGGAAATCAAGTGGGAGTGACTTTCAATGAGGAAGTGCCCAACAGTGTTGCAGTTGCAGGGGTGGGTGGTAAAATAAGTTTTGGCTGTGGTGTCCAAGTACTGCTGTTTAGGTCACAGAATTTTGTCCTTTTGTTTGTGCCTAGTAAGAAGGAAAGAGTGCTCATACATACCTTCAGGTTAAATACAATACCTAAAGTACTATGCCTTCTGTGTCCCTAGTACCAGAAAGGAAGAGATATGGTTAGTCAGAAGATAGCCCACAATCTCATGCCATAATTTGAAGCATTGTGGGTGGGTATTAGAGAAGAAAGAAATAGGACCTCATTGTGGCTTGCAGGTCCCTCTAAGATACTAGCTGTCATTGTTTCCTCAGGCATAAGAGGGAGAGAGTATGTGCTCCAGTTTGTAGGGTTGAAATGGGCAAGCTGCTATATGAGTTTACCCCAGGAGGAGGCAAAGGACTCAATCTTTTTATGAAGTTAACTAATTACAGTTTTGGTGTTTTCTGTCACTATCTGTTTTAGTCTCCTAGCCACTAAAACAAATAACATACAATGGTTTGGCTTAACTATAGGAATTTATTGGCTTATAGTTCTGAAGCTAGGAAAAGTCCAAAATTGGGCATTGGATAAGCAATGCTTTCTCTCCAAAGACTGGTGCTCTGAGTCTGGTTGCTGGTGATACTTGGTCTTTGACTTTTCTGTCACATGGCAGTGCACATGATGGTGCTTTCTCATTTCTCTTGTGGGTTCCGTACACTGCCAGATTTTGGCAGCTCCCCATGACTTTCCTCTCCATCTCACCTTCACTTTGCTTATAAAGGACACCTGTAATCCAGATTAAACCACAGCTTGATTTACTTGGGCCACATCTTAACTGAAGTAACATCTTGAAGAGATTCTATTTACGATGAGTCTATACCCACCAGAGTGTTGACCAAGACCAAGAACGTGTCCAAATTGGGATACACAGTTCAATCCACATCACCATCTGATGAACATAGCTGCTTCAGTTCTTCATTTCTCACAAGTCAAAGCATTTTCACTTATTCAAAATCCAAATCAACACAACATCATACCAAAATGCTTACATTTGTGGTCTAAAGCTTTCTATTTCTTATAGCTAACAGTCAAATGACCACATAAAGAAATAATCATTAAAAGATTTTACAAGAAAAAGCAGAAAAGCACAAAATGAATCTTTCTCAAATTTCTCTGACGTCATCAAAGATTTAATAATTTCCATCATGTCTAATAATTAAAAGGCTGATAATGATCTTAGGAAGCACAATTTCCCTGGAAAGATGTGGGTGGAAATTTTATTTCAGTGGTTTCCAGAATAAAAGGGAAGGCAATAAAACACAATGAATTTAGGATAAAAATTTACTACAAGTAATGCCAATCAAGCTTACTTTTGAAAGTAATTATAAGCAAATATCAAGATAAATAACCATGAGGATGAGCAAAAACCAAGAGTGATCGCTTCATCACATACCCATTGGATGAAACATTTGTTAATTGGTCAAAAAACTTTTTTTGGCAATAACACAAGCAAAAATAAGAGAAGGAACATGTTAAGAAAATTCTAAAAACAATTTGAAACCCTGTGATCTGAAGAACTTAATATTCAGATTATAATGGGTCATGCTTCTGAATTATAAACATTTGGTTATTCAGTCAGATGCTGAGGCTTGAGTATCATTCTCCTTCATGAATGCCAAATTTAAACAGAACAAAATTAAAAAAAAAACCCACAAACATAAAATGCCCTACAAAGTTGCAATAATGCCTTCAGCTCTTCAATAAGTCATTATAATCACATCACATGTAAATCCAATCTGAATTCAACATAGGTAATACATAAATAAGGTCAATAAATATAAATCTTAATTACTTAATTACACTGTATCTTGGTTGCCTTTGCCTGGTCTCTTCACTGATCACTCCACTTCATTTTTGTATGACCGACCCTCAAGTCACCGGAACCCACACTGGAAATGAACAGCGACATTTGGCAACTGTATAGCATGGTTTTGTTAGATATTGACTATGCGCTCACCAGTTCAAAAAAGGGTAGTTCAGCATTTTATCTACATTTTATAAAGAACATTTTAATCTTGAACTTCTCAGTAATTAGATGATATTAAGGTTATGTCTTCTAAGAGAAAGAAATTTCTTGGCAATGATATTAAATGCAGGGGTGCAAGTTTAGATGATAAACTGAATTCATTTACAAAGTACTATCATTTAAATTCATACCAGAGCAAGAATTGTATTTATTTATTTGGTCATTTATTCATCTGTAAATAGGTAATAGTGAAGAAGAAATTTTTATAGCCAAGTGTGCTAAATTCAGTTATTTCAAGTAATGTAATTTGTACTTCTTATTATCCTGGCAAATATTCCAAATCATTTCTTCAGTGAGTGCTGAATTTCTAATTCATTCCTTCAGACCTGAAGGGTTAATGCAAATTGGAGCATTAACATGTTAGGTTTAATTTGGGTTGTGTAGATGAGCAAACCAGACTATTCAGGAACAGATATTTAAAGATTTTCTTAAAGCTTATAACCTTAAGAAAATAGGAAAAATGGAAAAAAATCCATCATTTTTCTGCTTTCTTCTGAATTATTTCATTGGGATAAATTTGCAGAAGAATTTTGTGTCTAAAGTGCTTGAACATTGTAATGCTCTTTACATATCTTGCCAAAACACTTTCCAAAAAGAATTGTGCCAAATTAGGCTTCCACCTGAATGTTTGTTTATACTGCAACCGCATTTATTTATGCTTCTGTTTCTAGAATGAAATACTTGGAAAATAGGACATATTTTATTCATGAAAACTGATATGTCCAAATAATTTATGTAGATACTCCACACTTAAGGAGGTGGAGCATAATTCTCCATTTGTTGAGTGTGGGCAGAGCACAGTGATTTCCTTCCAGAGTACAATAAGCAAAGAGGGGATTACTTAGTGTAGGAACCTGATGGACGCTCCTTCAGCCAGATGATCAAGGTCAACATCAACAGTCATAAATCATGTTGATCATATGTACACTTGAAATGTGATGAAAATGGCACTTTACCTCCGATCTTCCTTCTAGTCTAATCATGAGAAAAGTGTCAAATTCTAATAGAGGGGCAGCCTACAATGTTACCTGACAAGTACTCAAGCCATCAAGGTCATCAAAACAAAGAAAATCTGAAAAATGTCACAGCCAAGAGGAGCCTAAGGAGGCATGACTAACAAATGTAATGTGGTATCCTGGCTGGGACTCTGGAACAGGAAAGAACAATAGGTAAGACTTAAAGAAACCTGAATAAACTATGGACCTTTGGTAACAATAATGTATGTAAAAATGTAAAACAAAACAATGATGTATGATAATAATAAACCAATATTGGTTAATTAATTGTAACAAATGTACCACTCTACTGTAAGATATTAATAGGAGAAACTGTATATGGGGAGTTAGGGAGTAAATAGGAACTCTGAACAAACTGCTTAATCCTGTAAAACTAAGCTGTTTTAAAAAATATGTGCAGACTGAGTTAAATGAGTAAAATTTTAATAATACAAGAGTTTTGATAAATGTAGTCTATTGCCATATATCTATCAATATCTATATATATAATTTTACAAATAATGAACTTAATTTTAAATTCTTCCTTACAAAAGTATAAACACATACATATGAACATTATTTTTTCAAAGGAAGTATTTGGTATGCCAAATATTAAGATAACGCAATGATAAAGACAAATAATTTGAAATGGAAAGTCACAAATAAGATACTATTTGATGTGCCTGTCATTTTACATATGAACATTACTTAAAATAGTCTAAAGGAAATTAAGGTAGCAATTTCCCAATAGTTTGTGTTCTTGTTTTTAGTGTATTAACTATCTTCAAAAATTTTGTAGTGATACGATGAAAAACAAAGAGATTGTTGGTTTATTACAATTTAGTGAAGGTTCATGTTCAGTGCTCAGAAACATTAATGATCATAAGGAACCAATGGAACAGTGATATAAGAGAAGAAATGTCAAATTGTAAGATCCAAGTGTAGTTATAGGGAGATGTTATAGACCTAGGGCTTTTGTGACACTCCTATATTCAGATATTTCTAGAACTTTTGTGTTCAAAGAGACATTAAGCACTTGAGGTCAATTTAATTTTGAAGATGAGGATGCCAAGATACTAAAAGAATAATTTGGCCAAAGTAATATATAGAGTTAGTGGCATATGGATACAGGGTAAACTGATTCTACAAGATTAGAATTTAGTGTTGTTTTTTAATGTCTGTTGCTTAATTAAAAAATGATTCTATATAGGAACTTTGTAAAATATGTAAATAATAAAAAGTACATAGAAATTTCTAGTAGCCCTGTCACATATTAATAGTCACTATAACTAATGTGTTTATTTCCTATCTCCTCTACGTGTGCATGTATGTATTTGTATTTTCAGTAAAATTAGGCTCAGACTGTTGATACAATTTTGTATACTGTCTTCAATTAGTATGCAGCAATTACTTATTTGAGAAACTTATTTTCAAGCATTGCATAATATTTTATCTAATAATTATACCATAATTTATTTAAACACCACAATTATGTTATTATACATAATAATGTTAGTCTCAAACATCAAAACATGTATGCCTCCACAACTGTTTTTTTTTTTTTTTTTTGAGGGGTAGAGTCCAAAATATGAAATTATTAGGTCAATCAATGCTATTTGTCCTTACCACCAAGCATTTGTACATGATGGGACTAGTCTACATAAAGAATGAATATTCTGGTATTTAATTTATGCATTATTGTTTTTAGACAAATGTGGGAGGAAATATTCAGCAAATAAGCTTTCTGTATTTTAGCAATTAGTTTGGCAGTAACACTAGTTTCAGGTAAAATATTACATTGCATAACCAGGTTTGATATTTAGCTATTAGGTGCCTGTATAGCCATTCAAATTATACTGATTGGTTCAACAATCAGTGTTCTGATGCTGCCATAATAAATTATTTCAAATTTAGTAGTTTATAACAACACAAAGTGGCTATATTACTATTCTGTGGGTCAGAAGTCTGGGTTTTCTCAACTGGGTCTCTGCTCTTGGTTCTACAAAGCTGGAATCAAGATGTTGGCCAACTGTCCTCTTACTGGGAGGCTCTCGAAGAATCTGCTTCCAGCATTCAGGATATATGAAGAACCCAGTTCCTTGCTGGCTATCAGCTAGGGGCTACCCTTAGCTCCATGGACCCCTGCAAGTCAGAGCAACTTTTTGACAAATACTTTTCATGCTCAGAATCTCTCAGCCCTCCCCCTCTGCCACATCTCTCTGATTGCCTTTTCTGCCTTTTTCTGCTGTTTAAGGGCTCATGTGGCCTCATTGGATCTACCTAGGTAATTCAAGATAACATCTTTATCATAAATTCAGCTGATTAGTAACCTTAATTACATCCACAGAGTCCCTTCCCAGCAGTACCTAGAATAATGCTTGATTAAATAATCAGGGGCCAGGAAACTTCGGGGAAATCTTTAGAATTCTGTCCACACAGCATCTATTACGATTTCTCTGTTTGCATGCCACATCAGTATAACTTTTAATTATCATCCCAGAATATAATCTAATGCTGCTGACAACCTTTAGGGAACTCAATTTGGCATCACATGTCAAGTGCTGTACAATAGTCAAAAGTTTGACCCAGCATATTGTGTTTTGAGTATTCTGCTGTGAGTAGATTATTCTTTAAGAAATCATGTTGTGCATAGACAACTATGAATAAAAGCTTTATTCTCCCAGCATTATTTATAAAAATAAAAATTAGAAATAACTTGAATGAGTGTCAGTCATAAAATAGACAGTGGTTTACATATGCTTACTCTAATGTTACTAAACCATTATATATTGTAGTTAAGAAGCGCATACAACACCATGGAAAAAAAGGTTTTTTATGTTAAATGATGAAAACAACAAAATCTATCAAGTGATCCTAGGTCAACAGCAGAGACAAGACAACAGGCAATGAATTTTGTTGATTAAGTTCAGACATTGGGGCTAGATGCTTGGGTTTGGATCCTGCCTTAGCCATGTGATACTGGACCAGCTGTATAAGCCCTCCAAGACCTAGCTGCTGCTTCTGTAAATGGAGATAAAATAGTACCTACTGCTTAGAGTTGGTATGAAGAACATATGAACTGGAATATTTTACTTATCCATGCAAACTTTTCCTGTCTAATCAGATTTAACTCTTGTTTTTACCCTCTGTATAGTCATGACTAATTCTTTAAAGTCTTTGTTGCTGTTCTAAAATTAAAGCAGTTCAGCTTATCTTGCTATTTTATTTGTCAAAATGTATCCTCATGGGTTGATGTCGTGTACTATTAAATGTAAGAATAAGGGGGCAAAAATGGATCCAAAATGAAAAAAGAAATCTGTTCCAGGATAGAAACCTGGGGCCCTGTGACAGTCTGTGGTACTTTGTTACAGCAGCACTGGCAAACTAAGACAAAATCTTTTGTAATTGACTATTCAAGTTAGTTATTGTGCTGGTTTATAGGACAATAATTAATATTTCTTGATAACTTATTGAACATTTTATTGTATTTCAGTTGTTTGTTATTTTCTAAAAATAAAATATCTGCAAACACTGACAAATTTCATCTTTTCTCACCAATATTCATTAGTTTATTCATTTTTCTTGTCTTTTTTATTGGTTAGAACTTCCAAAACATTGTTAAATAGTATCAGCAATTAGAGGTACAACTATATTTTATTCTTAATTTTAAGAGGCATGTGTGATTCCAGTGTTGTACAATTACGTATGATGTTTCCTGTAGATTTTTATAGTATTCTAAAGTAATACTTCTTTAGAAACATTATCTAGCAGAGAGGATCTTGGATATAATTCTCTGAAATAGTAAAATGGGAGCTGATTATTATTTACATTAATAATGGAAAATTCAAATTATTTCCAAATATAGGCCCACTTTTATTTCTTCAGAGGAAATAAAGCTTGGCTTCAGCAGATGCTACTGTGTACTAAGGAATCTGAGGAGGGCACAATTGGACTTTTCTTGTTCCTGTAAAACTCTTGTTGCATGGTTGGAAAGATAAACTGTTTTCCTCTTCTAGGTAATACTTTCTCCATCCACATAAATACAATAGCAAAATATATTTTAACCCAAACATACCAAGTTGTCAGTTATTACCAATTCTATTTAGAAAGAAGAGTTTTCTCTTTATGATAAGGAATTCATCCCTATAGAAGGAAGAGTTTTCTCTTTATGATAAGGAATTCATCCCTATTTTCATCAAACATCAGAAGGCAAGTAAGAGTTTTTATTTCTAATGGAAGAATACAGAAACTTAAGATTTTAATTGTCTCCCCAAACTGATTTACTCTTTTTCTTTAAATAGCTTCTGTTGGAAATGGTCAGATAATTTGGAAACTGATAGTGGAAGAAAATAATATGACTTCCCTTGTCTTTTGGTGTCATATGTAAGAAAGGAGGATTAGTTCTGTGTTGCCTCTTTTATGTATAAGCCATAATATTTGTGCATTTACTTAGCCTGGTCCTAAAAGTTTCCTGTGAGGTCATGGCAGTGTTTCAGATACAATGACACAAGAATTCTACAGTCTCTATGTAGGTTGGATCATATACTCCAATAAAAACCATAACTCAACCCTAACAAATGTACGTTGTGCTCACAGTCATCCCTAAATCTGGATTGAAATGAAATTTGAAGTCTTCAGACCCTATCATAGCATAGCTATGTGTGCATTCTTAAAGCTGTGAATTTTCTTTCTAATTTGCTTTCACTGTTTCATTTTCACACTTGGTTTCCAACTTAAATTATTCCCTGTATTGGTTAGGGTTCTCTAGGGAAACAGAACCAACAGGAGATGTCTGTTAATATGAGATTTTATAAAAGTGTCTCACACAACTGTGGGTATGCATGAGTCCAAATTCTGTAGGGCAGGCAGCAACCTGGCAACTCTGGTGGTGTTCAATGAACTCCCAGGAGAGGCTGGCTAGCCAAAGAAGAAGTAAGGTTCTCTCTCTTCTCCCTTAAAATTCTTCAACTGATTGGACTAAATCCAGCTGATTGAATTCTCTCATTGCAGAAGGCACACCCTTCATTGATGTAATCAACCACAGATGCAGCCAATTGACTGATGATTTAGTAAACTAGCCTTTTGGTTTATTAACCAGCCACAAATGTCCTTGCAGTAACAGTTAGGTCAGTGCTTGCTCTACTAGACACCTGGGCACCATCACCTGGCCAAGCTGACACATGAACCTAACCATCACATTCCCCAACTCATCAACACTATCAGTTGTTTGTGAATGAAAGGACAAAAATTAGTAATGGCTTGCCTTTTCCATGACATTGATGCCTCAGTCTTCCCATGTGCAAATAACCAGTTAACTTTAGACAGTAGACTTCAGGGTACGCTTTAGTGTAACTACTGAGCCTACTTATTTCATGAAAATTTTTTCTGGCTCAAATTCTTAGTGTTATATGGAGTCCTACATTCTCTTAATATTTCCTTTTAATATACAATAAGTACTTTAATTTGGAAAATGAACATATTTTCTGCACAGTTATTTACAAACCAAATAGATACATGTAAAATGACATACAAAAGCATATAGCTAGTCGTAAACATACGTGTATGGATTTTTGAGGTGGAAATAAACATGATTAGGCTATTCTAGCTACTTTATTCTATGAACAATCATAATATTCCAGGAAGATTAGAGACATCATGATTTCAGTGACATAGTGACTACACACTGCCTTTGTTTAGCCTCTAGGAATGAGGTATATTTAGGCAAAGATGTAAATTTGTTGGCTTGTCAATGCCTGACATTTTTTCCTATGGCCTTCTCCCAGATTAGTGCATTTATTGTTATATATGTATAAAGAACCTAATTTTAGTGTTCTGTACATATGGTCATAAATACCATTATGTGTACATATTCACCAAAATGAAGACATTACTGACAGTAAATGCCTGAGTAATCTAGCTCAGCAGCATGGGAGGGGAACAAAGAATGCTCCTGACCATCTTGCAGACATGTGTGGAGAGCTCTGTCAACACTGGTGCCCTCCAGGGCACTTAGTCATTTCTGTTTACAGCCATTTCCAGCAGATCAGCATTTCCTGACTCAGGGCCTGGGAGGTCTTGTAGTCTGACTTCTTCCCAAGACCAGAATCCTCTCCATAACTTCCTGACTGAGAGGCAGCTGAGTTGAAACTTGAAATTTTCCACTGTTTTGAGGAGCAAGAAAATACTAATTATCATGAAACTCCTTCTTATACACAGTGAAAAATCAGTCTATGTGCATCACTGGCTCTTGTTCAACACTTTAGAGGAAAAATAATGGTATCAACTGCTAACTTATTTAGGACTTACTATATGCCAGGACCTGCTCTGAGTGTTTAACATGCAGTGACTCATGTAATCCTCATAACCCTGTGAGTAATATACAATCATTATCATCTCAGTTTTTCAGGTGAGAAGTCTGAGGCAATTCAGAATAAGCTGACCCTCACTGCCATATTTCAGCACCCACACTTTCCCTTCTTGGGGCTACATACCACCAGTCATTCTTCATGGAGTGTAGTTTCAAGACTCTATTCCAGATGTCCTCTAGTTTTCCAATATTTTTCTTAATGTTTAGAATCTATTACTATATCATTGATAACACCCAGGATGGGGGATTTTTGACACATATAGTGCCATACTTACCATTCTTGCTATAGACATTATATTTTTGCTAAGGCATCTTAATAAAACTCTGACTTTTTAAGTAGTTATTGCTGAACCTGTAGTTAACTAAGATTCCTGTGTGTTTGTTTTTTGACATGAACTGTTGATACACCCTCCATTTTCAATTTTCAAAGATGATTTTAAAACCTGCCTGATTCACTGGCTCCACAACAAGACAATATTTTTGTTGAAATTAACTATATGCAAGACACAGTGTTCTTGGCATCTGGGGGATAAATACAAAAATGGTTCAGATCCAGAACATGCCTAGAAGGAGCTCACAGGTGAGTAAAGAAGATGAATCATAAACAAAGATAAATATATGGTAGAACATGCCCATTTCTTTAATAAGGTGACCATTATATTTTGTAAACAAGAAGAGAGAATGGAGAAAGTAATACAGACTGAAAAAAGTTAGAGAAGAATTTTTAGGCAGAAAAAAAATTTTAAGCAGGCAGAATATTTATTAAGTATGCATGCAGAGAAGGAACATGCCAGCAGTCTTGCAAAAAAGAGGTGAGGGGCAAGAGGCCCCAACACTGTGGTGCAATCTGCTTTTACAGATTTTTTCCATTTTGTAATTTTTATCAACCATTTTACTACTCTCCCCTTTTTCCTCCTTCATTGATGCTTGGTCATAGATGACTCACTGAGGTGGGGTGAGTTGCCCCCCAGGTGCTATTTACTGCTGTCCTCCTTGGAGATATCTTTCTCCTTGCCTGACCACTTCTTGGAATTTCCCTTTGCTCATCAGCCAGCCACTGCCCTAATTCTAGTCCTGCCTCAGTTTCCCCCTCAGAGATTTCTATCTCCCTTAAACCTAAGGGAATTTGGGTCTGTTGTCCCTCTTCTGTAGCTGTTCCAAGCTGTCAGTGGGTTGCAGGCCCTGCTTGAGGGAGCTTAGAAGTTTCTGGTTATGCTATTGAGGGTGGCTGGTTGAGCTTGGGGCCTCTGGAGAGGAGAATTTTGTTGTGAAAGGCTTCTAATGTGGAAGAAACAGAGTGAGAAATGGTGTACATGGTCTGAACAGAAGCAGGAGCAAGATGGAGCTCAGGGTATTCTTTATAGTTTTTAGGAACACTGTTGGTTGGGGCTTGGCATACTGTGGCCGTTTGTGACAGCTGGCTGAAATTTGCTTAAGAGTAATTTCTAGAATGACCTCTCAACTCTATTTGAAATTTCTTAGCCACTGAAATTTAATTTCCATTTTTTGTTAACTAATCTTACAAGGCAGGGGCCTGGCTCATTATTGGGAGTCATGTCTCATGTTACTAGGGAGACTTAAAAAATATGGAATGCTTCAAGAATTTGCATGTCATCCTTGCACAGGGGCCATGCTAATTTTCTCTGCATCGTTCCAATTTTAGTATATGTGCTGCCAAAGCGAGGACAACAATTTTGGCCTTAAAAGATGAAGAGAGTTTGGACAGGCTGAAAAGAAGAAAAATGTAGTAGGGGAAGGGAAAAGCATAAATAAATCCAAGGACATGGGAGTTCCTGGAGCATAATTGAATTTAAAGAAAGCACATAAGTCTAAGATAAATTAGAACACAAATATTGTCTTTTTCTTTGCTTCAGGATTAAATTTCAAAAGTTTTGTTTTAATTTTTTAAAAGTGAGGTGTCACTGTCTTCCTCCCTTGTGAAATTATTATAGTGCAGTTTTTTGTTTGTTTGTTTGTTTTTAATGTTCATGACTATAGGAAGGGCAGCAATCAAAGTCTGGAAGCTGTATGGTGGTTCTTGGTGACTCTTTCGCCCTCTTCACTGTCCTATTTGCTGTTTGAATAGTGGAAATAGTCTATGCTGCAAAGGGTTTACATTTGGCATTCTCTGAAAGCGACAATCAGGTATTAAACAGTGAGAGATACACCTATATAATTACTTTTTGCATTCATAAGTGCATATGGTGGAGCCTATTTTATTGGCATAAAGAGGACTATTATATGCCTGTCAAGAATAGAAATGCTGGACTCGGGCAAGATGGCGGCATAGAGAGGAGTGGAAGCTAAGTAGTCCCCCTGGAACAACTACAAAAAAACAGAAACAACTAGTAAATAATCCAGAATAACTGCGGGGGGACAAACGAGACCATACACTCATCATACACCAACCTGAATTGGGAGGAATGCCTGAGAACACAGCATAAAATCTGTAAGTAAAACCGGCAGATCCAAGTCGCGAGACTCCATCCCCCATAGCCCGAGCTGCAAAGCCTCGTGGTGCCAGAGAGAAGCTCTCTCCCAGCAAGCGAATACAGCTCAGCTGAGCTCCAACTGGGGTTTTAAGTAGCGAGTGTGAACTGCTCACTACAGGTACGCATCCCCAAAAAACAGACAGAGGCTTTGGGTGACCACTGACCTGGGAGAGCCGGAGGGTTGCCTCAGACTGGGTCTGAAGGGGACTATCTGTTTCTTTTTTGGCTCAGTGGAGAAAGCCCCAGTCATTTTCAGTTTCCAGGGCCATGACTCTGGGAAGGGTGGAGACACCACAAGCAGAGAGCAGGACCACTGAAATGCTAATGACCTCCACCTGGGGGGTCTGTCTTCTCTAGGAGGAAAGGGGTGGGGCCCTTTCCATTCAGAACCAGACCCCAGAGCCTGAGGGAACATACCTCCTCACACCAGTCAAGAATTATAGGCTACCAGGCATCACCTGCTGGGCAGAAAAGCACAGTGACCCAAGGCATCAAAGGGTGGAGCAATTTTCTAAGACACACCCTCAGGGGAACCAGATACTGAATATTTCTTCCCTCTGGGACCAGAGCCTGTTCTGGTCTGGGAAAACCTGATTTGGATAACCAAGGAAACCATGCCTAGACAACAGAAAATTACAATCTACACTAAGAAAAACAAAGTTATGGCCCAGTCAAGGGAACAAATGTACACTTCAACTGAGATACAGGAATTTAAACAACTAATGCTAAATCAATTCAGAAAGTTTAGAGAAGATATTGCAAAAGAGACAGAGGCTGTAAAGGAAGCACTGGACATGTATACGGCAGAAATCAAAAGTTCAAAAAAACAACTAGTAGAATCTATGGAAATGAAAGGCACAACACAAGAGATAAAAGACACAATGGAAACATACAACAGCAGATCTCAAGAGGCAGAAGAAAACACTCAGGAACTGGAGAACAAAACACCTGAAAGCCTACACGCAAAGGAGCAGATGGAGAAAAGAATGAAAAAATATGAGCAATGTCTCCGGGAACTCAAGGATGAAACAAAGTACAATAATGTATGTATCATTGGTGTCCCAGAAGGAAAAGAGAAGGGAAAGGGGACAGAAGCAATAATAGAGGAAATAATTAATGAAAATTTCCCATCTCTTATGAAAGACATAAGATCGCAGATCCAAGAAGCTCAACGTACTCCAAACAGAAGAGATATGAATAGGCCTATGCCAAGACACTTAATAATCAGATTATCAAATGTCAAAGACAAAGAGAGAATCCTGAAAGCAGCAAAAGAAAAGCGATCCATTACATACAAAGGAAGCTTAATAAGACTATGTGCGGATCTCTCAGCAGAAACCATGGATGCCAGAAGGAAGTGGTGTGATATATTTAAGATACTGAAAGAGAAAAACTGCCAACCAAGAATCCTGTATCCAGCAAAGCTGTCCTTCAAATTTGAAGGAGAGCTCAAAATATTTTCTGACAAACAGACAATGAGAGACTTTGTGCATAAGACACCTGCCCTACAGGAAATACTAAAGGGAGCACTACAGGGTGATAGAAGACAGGAGTGCGTGGTTTGGAACACAATTTTGGGAGATGGTAGCACAACAATGTAAGTACACTGAACAAAGGTAATTATGAATACGGTTGAGAGAGGAAGGTGGGGAGCATGTGAGACACCACAAGAAAGGAGGAAAGATAAAGACTGGGACTGTGTAACTTGGTGAAATCTAGAGTATTCAACAATTGTGATAAAATGTACAAATATGTTCTTTTACGAGGGAGAACAAGCAAATGTCAACCTTGCAAGGTGTTAAAAATGCGGAGGCATTGGGGGATGGATGTAATCAGCATAAACTAGAGACTGTAACTAATAGAATCATTGTATTATGCTTCCTTTAATGTAACAAAGGTGATATACCAAGGTGAATGCAGATAAGAGGGGGGGATAGGGGAGGCATGTTAGACACTTGACATTGGTGGTATTGTCTGATTCTTTATTCTACTTTGATTTAAGGTTATTTTTCCTTTTGCTGCTTCCTAGCTGTCATTTTTTTTTCCTCTTTCTTTTGCCTCTCTACCTTCTTTGACTCTCCCTCCTGCCTTGTGGAAGAAATGTAGATGCCCTTATATAGATAGTGGTGAAGGTGGTGAACACATAAATGTATGACCATGCAGAAAACCATCGATTATTTACTTGGGATGGAATGTATGGTGAGTGAACAAAACCATATTAAAAAAAAATGGGTTGATGACAAAACCTCGAGGGCAATATACTGAGTGAAATAAGCCAGACACATTAGGACAATTATTGCAGGGTCTCACTGATAGGAACTAATTATAATATGTAAACTCATAGACATGAAATATAAGGTACCAAGATATAGGATGAGGCTTAAGAATGGGGAGTGGTTGCTTAGTATGAGCAGAATGTTCAATTAGGATGAACTTAAATGTTTGGAAATGAACAGGGGTGTTGGTAGCAAGATGTGAGAATAACTAACAGCACTGAATGGTGTGTGAGTGAGGTGGAAAGGGGAAGCTCAGAGTCATATATGTCACCAGAAGGAAAGTTGGATGTCAAAAGATGGGAATGTATAAAACTGAATCGTATGGTGGGCAATGTCCATGATCAACTGTACAAATACTAGAAATCGCTTCCATGAACCAGAACAAATGTATGACAATACAATTAGAAGTTAATAATAGAGGGGCATATAGGGAAGAACTATATACCTATTACAAACTATATATTACAGTTAGTAGCATTTCAACATTTTTTCATAAACAGTAACAAATGTACTGTATCAATACTATGAGTCAACAATTGAGGGGGGTTGGTTAGGGATGGGGAGGATTAGAGTTTCCTTTTCTTTTTTTCTTTTTTCATCTTTCACTTTATTTCTTGTCTGGAGTAATGAAAAGTTTCTAAAAATTGAACAAAAATTAAGTGTGATGGATGCACAGCTGTATGAGGGTACCCAGGGGCAAGTGATTGTACACTTTGGATCTTTGGATAATTGTATGGTATCTGAACAATCTGAATAAAAATGAGAACAAAAAAAAAAAAAAGAATAGAAATGCTTTACTTCTCCAAATGGAGTCGTAAGACTTTGTAGTAGTGTTTAGTTTGAAAATCAATCACCATATCTCTTTCTATAATATGGATTACACAATTTCTAATCCAATTGCCTTTGGTTTTGGCATTCATTTTTGAAAAATGTATATTATTTTACTATAAAGCAATTATAATGTAAAGCAATAATATAAAGCAAGATATAAAGCAATAAAATACAATGTTTTCACACATTTGACTCATTTAATAGTTGCATAATTTATACATAATGATTATTAAAGGACTGAAGGTAAGAAGGAAAGAACAAACTATTGTTTTATGGACTGTAAATGCTTTATAGTGTTATTTTTTTAGAATTTTGCATTATTTCAGAAATAGTGCTATTAAAATCTAAGAAGAGAATTAGCCATTTGCCAATTATTTATGTTGATTATTTGTGTGGATTACACATTTTAATTGTCCTAGTTTATAATGTTATGAAAAAAAACTGCAAATGAAAGATGTCTTTGGTTTTACTTTTTTTATATACAAATCTGACTCTTAATTCTTCTGACAAAGTGTGCAGCAGAATTATTAACCATATGTAAACCAAACAGTTATTCAAGTATATACTTTGTTTATGTATACTATACGTTGCTTTGCTCACTTTTTCACCTTTTTGTTAATGGTATTCTTATTGCTGATATTTGCCTTCATTTAAGAATTGAATGATTTAATATTTAGAACCTGATAACTATGCTATCTATTAATACTTCTAATAAAATATTCCTGGAAAGGAAGCTAAAACTCTTAGTGCAAATAGAAATTTTAGATTTCCTTTGGATAATAAAAATAAATCATAAGGATCCAAGACACATAGGAATATGTTTTCTTTCCATAAGTTCTTCCTTTTATTCCTTTTTCATAGTCTCTTGTTCTTTAATGGATGTATTGTTTTTTTCAGATTCTTCAATATTTATTAGAGCTTTGTTTTTGAAGTTTTTTGTTTCCTGGTTTACATTTGTTTCCTTTTTGGTCACTTGTTTTTTTGTTGTTGTTTGTTTGTTTTAACTTATCATGACTTATCCATTTCTTCTCATATCTGCTGGTTGTTTCTTCACTTATATTTAAAAACAGAAGACAGGCAACTGGTATCATTTCTTCCCTGCTGCTGTATTCCCATTTTTCTACTAGGTCTCTCCACCATTAGGGCTTAAACTGGAAGCTCACGTGTGAGCAATGCTCCTTCATAGTTAAGGTGAACGGATGCGAAAATCTGTCTTTGGATGCTAAATTTGGAGAACTTTACTCTGTAGCTTTTTTGGAAGCCATTCCAGCAACTTGAGAAACGTTAATTCTCCCAATGCAGTTAATTAAAAAAATTTAAGAGTTCTATTTATAATGCCTGATAGTATAATGCTGGGCTGTTTATGCTCATTTTATATAGGGAAAGGGAGGTGGGTGAGGGGCACTTGACTAGCATAATTTTTCAGCAGATTCACTTTCAATTAACTCTCTGCTTTTAGACAGTCTTCATTTTCTGACTTTACCTATCATTGTTGTCTATAAGCCAGTAAATTCCTTGGGATAAGGGCTTTTTTCCATTGCAGATTTTACATACGTGTATGGGTCTGCCTTTTCTGGTTGTTTTATTTATCAGCATCTTTATTTGCTGTAATTTTACTGGGGACTCAGGAGAGGAGGAGACAAGTTCTTATTTCCAGTGTGCTGTTTTGAACTGGAAGAGACATGTTCAGACACTTGTTTTAAAAAGATAAATCTAGAGATAATGTGGAGAAGGGAATGCAGGGAGAAGAAGGCTGGTTTTGGGAGATGAGTGAGCAGGTTCAGAAATACAGTAGTTATAGTAGAAATAGGAAGAAGAGAGAGAAGTAAGAGGTCATAAGAAGATAGAATTTATAGCATTTAGTGGCTAATTAAATATGAGGGATGGATTAAAGCAGAGGCAATTATCAAGAATAGCATCCCAGGTTTCTGGCTTGTGTAATTATTAATGAATTCACCAAAAAGAAATGCAGTAAGAAGAGAGGTTGGGAGCAGGAGTTCATTTCTTAATGAAATGTTTATTTCTTAATATTGGAGTGAAGATAATTGTCAGGTACCTGTCAGGAGAAAGAGCTAACTTGAAGTTTTGATTTGAAAATTGAAGCCATGAGTGCATGAGTTAACCCACTGAAACTATGTAGAATTAAAAAAAAAGAGAGAGAGGGTCAAAAGTAGAAGGAAGCCTTAGAATATAAAGGCTTAACAGTGGGAAAGAGGAAAAAAAGTCTACAAGGGAGAGAGTAGAACTGCTTAGAGAGCCAAGAAAAATAATAGTGGTTTTTTAGTTTGCTAAAGATGACAAAATGCAATATACCAGAACTGGGTTGGCTTTTACAATGGGGATTTATTAACTCACAAGCTCACAATTCTTAGACCTTGAAAATGTCCAAATGAAGACATTAACAGGTGATGCTTGCTCTCTGAAGACCAGCTGCCAATGATCCTCATCTCCTCTGTCACATGGCCAGGCACATGGTGATGTCTGCAGGTCTCTCCCTCCTGGGTTTCCTGGCTTTCAGCTTCTGACTGCTCTGTCTGTGGCTTTCTCTCTGAGCTTCCATGTTTTTCCCTCTTTTAGCTACTGTCTCTCTTAGCTTCTCTGACTTTTTTCTCTTTGTCTTCTCTCTGCCTTTTATCCTCTTATAGAGGATTCCAATAAGAGGATTAAGACCCACCCTGAATGAGGTGGGTCAGGTTTCAATTAAATTCAGATTTTATTCACCAAAAGATTGTTCTTGTAATGGGTCCACACCCACAGGAATGGATTAAATTCAAGAACATCATCATTTCTGGGTTATCCACAGCTTCAAACTACCACAAGTGTGATGCCATAGAAATTAGGAGATGAGAAAATTCTAAAATTTTGACTAAATACTTAATGACGCTAAATGCTAGTCAGTTAAAAGATATATGATTAATTTTTATTCCTTGGATTTAAGTTTTCAGATAGTATTATACCTTGAAGAGGGCAGTTTAAAGAGATTTTGTTGAGGGTTCTAATTTAGTGCATTTGAGTATGATAGAAAACAAGGAAGCAGATAAAACGAGGGGAGAATTTTTTTAATGTAGCAAATGTAACGAGTTAATATAAATAGATAGCTAATATCAGCAAACATGAGGATCTAGGGTGTAAAATGAAAGAGGTAGCAGCAGAAGGATTTAATTCAGCAGGTTGTACTTTAGTTTGCTGCAGAGACTTGTTGAATGGATCATAAGCAAAATCAATATAATAAAACTAATCCACCAAAATGGGTTGATACACTCGTAAGTCTGATGAGTAGCAGTTCTTCTAGAATCATAATCATGGACATTTGATTAACATGAGTTGAAATGTTAAGCCTCGTGTATTATTTTTCTGGAGTGATAGAAAAAGACAAAGAAAAAGTAAGGAATTATATGTAGGATATAGTTCCAACTTTTCAATGAATTGTCTTATATTGCTTACATGTAAATCCAGACATCATGGCTCCTTAGTAATTTCAGAAAATATGATGTACCAACTAAGGTCAGCAAATCAAATTTTAATTATTGAGAACCTAATTATAAAATTGGAGAATGATTCATAAGACAGCTGTATCCTGAGTTTTACATATTGCATTTATTTAAAATTATGTCTTTTGATCATGCTAAGAGTAGAAATTGTTTCTACTTGTGTGTTTCTAATTGGAGATGGTGAACTAAATATATTATCATTTCTGTAAGGTAATTTTAATTCAGATAAGCATTAGGAATGTCACATATCTATTTAGCGATACATTTATTTAAAATGCAATGATAGGCTTGGATCCTTGGAAAATATCCTAGTAATATAAATATTATATTATTAGATACCAATTGATTTCAGAATATAAATTTTGCTCTATTTATTATCTTGACAAAAAGATATTTTTCTCACCTTGGGTACTAATGCCCTATTGACATCATTCCTAGTCAGACTTCTACTGAATTATGTGAGTAGAATATTATTGGGCTGAAATTTAACCTTTGTTGGTTGTCATAATAAACCTCAGCAAACCTGGTATATCTTTTGCTGAAAGGTTGGCTATTATGACAAATCAATCAATGAAACCAAATGGAAATAGATATGTGTCATATATGAACTCGTTTAGAAAATAATAAAAGAAAATGTTAGAATTAGTCATAATGAAAAAGAGAGGGGGCTTGTTAATTTATCTTTAAATTTTTTTCCTGTGAAAAAAATTATTCCTTAGAAAAATCTGAATAATTTGTTTTTAAAAATAGCTACACTTAAAATATTATTTGTATTGTATAAAATGGACTTGTACCAATATTTATAAAGTATAGAAATAAATAGAGTACTAATCAATTCCCATTATTGCTGTCCTTACTCTGAAATAACCACTATTACAATTTTGGTATCTATTTCCTAGATTTTTATATTTAAGAACACCCTTTCTTGATTATTTTTGTTTTTACAAAAGTGAATCATACTTCTGCAAAGTCACTTGTTCTTACTCTATCTACTATATTATAGATATTTTCCACTCTCTCTTTCTACTCTCTCTCAAAAATATATTAATCTATCTCATTTTAAGGAAAGAGAATTCCATTCTATGTATGAACCATCAGTTATTAACCAGTTCACCATCAGTAAGCATTTAGGATGTCTCCATTCATGTTATTATTGAATATTAAAACAATGTAGCAATAAGCACCCTGGTACATATATATCTTTGAAGACTTTGGAAATTATTTAATACATCTATGGGATAAATTCCAAGAAAACAAAATTGCTTTTCCAACTAATACATACATTTAAAATTTTACACTTGATGCCAAAATCTTCTCTTATTAATTATACTGATTCACACTCTCACAAAGAGTGTATAAACAGGGCTGCTTTCTTGACCCTTTGATAGCAATTGATAATTCAAAAACTTGGATCTTTTCTAGTCTGATTCATTCCTTTAACTGACAATTTTAACATAATTTCATTTTTACTGGCCATTAATATTTGTTTTTAGTGATTTTTATGTTTTGTGTTATGCTTATTTTTTTAAAAGTCTTTCCTTATTATGAGGAAAGTACTTTAGTACTTTTTACTAAAAAAGTACTTTGACTTTTTCATGTTGCAATCTTTTTCTTTTCCTTTTTCTAAATTCATGTTGCATTTTGCACAACAGAAAATTTTAATCTTCTTTAATTTTATGGCTTTAATTTTATATCTAGATTCATGTTTGTATGTGGTCTAAAATAATACTTTGATTTTTCTAAATGGTTTTATCAGTTAGCAATATTTTCAGCTTCATGTTTCAGTCCACCTAAATACTTGTAGATTAAGCAATAAAATCATTAATGATCCTACTTAAGAATCTGGGAATAAGTCAAGGACAGAAACATAAGCTTCATTATGGTATTCAAGACCCATGCCATTCTATTTTTTGGGTTCTCTTCCTTAGAGTATTAGCTTGTTGACTAATCATAAGATTGTTGTTATATGTCTAGACACCATATCATGTTCCAAGGAGGAAGACTCAGGCAGAAAAATAAAGCCTGCCACATCTGCCCCTTTTAACAGAAAAGCAAGTGCTTTACTGGAAGTCCTCTTGACTTGTTTCATTGACAAGATTTGTGTTTCAAGGGCATCTTTAGATACAAGGAAGCTGAGAAAGTAATTAGTTTTAGAGTAGACCTAGGTCTATAGAAGGAAGACCTAAATACTGACTGCCATCCTTTTAAATATATATCTAGAAAACACTGATATGGCTTTTAGATGATTGCATAGCTGCACAGCCACTATAGGAAATAGGAAATTTAACCTTTACATTTTCTTTCCTGTCTCTCTCAAACACATGCCACACACACATTGTCTCCATAGCTGAAACTGGCAAGAAAGAGGTGAGTTGGAAGTGAACTAGTCAGCCAAGATTGGCTTCATATTGGCTAATTTGATATCCTTAGTAGAATTTATTGAATGATTATTCAATAAATAAACATCCTAACCTCTTGCTTTGAAAAACCTCCTTTATTGTATATTAACTTCCCATACAGAGTAAACATCAGTCTATGCCTGGACATACTCCAGAGATTTTGTTTTTCATTTTAATTCTTACCTGAGGATGCAACTGTTCAAATATCTCTAGTTCTACTCTGAGAAAAAGTCCTGAAAACCAATAATATTCCTGTGGTTCTGTGACTTGGTTGATAAGGAATTATGCAGACACATATATATACTCCCATTTATGAATGCAAGCCTCTTTCTCCCAACTGTTTGGTAGACCAGAACTCTCCCTAGCCAGAACAGATAGGGTAACCCAACTCAATAGAGCATCCAACTAACATAATCCAGAAACCTATTCAGGGAAGAATTTTGCCACAGGGAATGAATAAATGCTGCTGGGTTTTGATCATGATCATATGGTTTCCTTAGACTTCTACCTAGGAGCTTAAAATTTCTCTCAAATCTTTATAATTCCACTGTTGGATCAGAAGATTTAGCACATGCTTGTGAAGGAGTGAATTACAAATTTAAAATACCTTAGAGCAGACCTATGTCCTTCTGTCATTATTTTAAACACATATCTAAAAAATTGTAAGGCTTTGTGTGATTTGTATACCTGTGCTTCTGCTACAGAAAATAGGAAATTTAACCTTTTCCATTTCTCTCTGTCTTTCTGTTTCTTTCTCTGCATCTGTCTCATACTTGCACACACACGTCGCCTGTAATGAGTTTTGATTTTACATAAAGTGAGTCACAGTTCTGTATACTTTTGCAGAATAACTTTTTTTCTCTAGCTACAATATTACAGATTTTTTTTATCCTATCTACCTCTCTATTCTACCTATCATCTATCTGATTAGTACTCTCATTTAAAGAAAAGAGAATTCCATTCTATCTGTGAATCCTCATTTATTAAACAGTTCACCACTGTTGAGCATTTTACATATTTATTTATAGTCTTTTTTATATATATTCTGGTATGGTAAAAATATCTGTGGGCATAAAGTAAAAGAAAATGATTTAATTTTTCTACTTCTCAGTTTCTAAGTCTTCAAAACATGGAACCTATACTCCAATGTTCTCTGCAAATTTTCTTTGAGTCCCTACTCAGATCATATGTCTGGAAGTACTTTGAGAAACTCTAAAGAATTCTACAAATATACACTGGTACCACTATTTTATTGTTATCTCACATTTAGTATATTTGAAACAGGGATTAAAGAAAATAGACTGGGGATCTCCTTCGGGATGCCAAAGGGTCATGATTGTACTACAAAGGGTTCAGGCCAAAGGGGAGTATGTGTAGGTGACATAGAACCAGATTACTGAAGCTTTTGAGTAGTTGAATATTTGGGATTTGGACTTTAAAATAAAATTTGTACTACTTTGTCAGGATAAGATAGGAAGTTGTTTATGACACTGGCTGCACATTAGAATTACCTGTGTAAATTTTTTAAAAACAAATACACTGGCCAGAAGAAACTGCTAGGGATTTTGACTTAATCGATCTGGAATGAGGCTTGGATACTGGTATTAAAAAAAAAAAAAAAATCCCCAATATGATTTAAACCTGCAGCCTGGGTTGTAAATAGCTCATACAGAATAAAGTTGATTTCTCTTTATTTTGTATTGCTTTTTTCCTGCTTCTATCTCCACCCCATTTCTAGATAGAATATTTATTGTGGTTTTTGTGTTCCTGTGACTTCATTATCTTAAAAACAGATTTAGAAATAGTGAGGCATTTGCATCCATAGTCAGACCTACTCACCGTTGCTTGCTGACCTTGAATCACCAAACCAGGAAGAGCAGGGCTTCATTATTTTTCTTGCATCTGCCTATAAATTTCATGTGAAGATGATTAAGAGGCAACATGCAAATGATCAAAATGAAGAGATTTCCTGCAGAATTTTAAGTAATCTCAGATTGTGTGTAATGATTGTTTAGCTCTTAAGTGGGGAACAGATCATCACATTGGGAATCTACTTTCAATTATGGACTTCCTCCTTACGGTTGCCTTTATTGAAATATTTGATAAATCAATGCTACTTAGTTTCCTTGGAAAAAACTAGGAATGTATGCATTCACTAAATTGCATGAAACTGTATTCAGTACTGTTCATCAGAAATAGTATTTACTAAACTCTTGTGGCGTGCTTTACGCATCAATCAACTTGGTCTCTTTCTCATTTGATAAGAAAAATAACACTAGCGTTCACCCTCTCACACCCAAATCAGTCTGTTTTGTTTCCCAAATTATAGAAAAGACAAAGTCAAAACTCAATCGAAATTTGTATTTTCATGATTCTGCTGGTGTAGCTAAACCGAGAGCTGTAATAATTAATGTGAACTGTTGCTGCCACCTGCAGCATGAAAGACTTATTAAAAAGTATGTATTACATACACGCATATAACTGGATATGAAACAGTATGCTTGTTTTTAAAAAGGAAGAACTTTTTATTTCTCTATTTGCCTTTCTATGTATTTTCCGTTGCTAGCCTTCAACATACTTAATAAAAGAATGTATTTGAAAACATTCAGTGTACTTGAGAATATGGTATATGTGCCAAAATGAATACTGAGATTATATTAATTAATTATTTGCTTACGCTAAATGAAAGTTGAAAAACAATCATGTGAGAGACAAATATTTACAATTTAGTGAAAACAGGAAATATTTATAAATCTATATTTTCAAAGTTTGATTTTTAATTACTCCAATATCACTTAAACCTTTTCCCAAAAAGATTTTTTTCAAGTTTGCACACTGACTGTATAATCTTTTATATGTATAGGAGAGTGTCCACAGAGATATCTATAAAAATACCAACACAGACATACTGTCAGTGGCTGAAAGATTTTCAGTTGTTGTTTATACATTGCTACTCTCATAGCATATACTATTGGTGAGAATGAAAGAGCTTAGAGGACCTCTCTCCTAGATTACCAAGTTCTTTCTCAGTCTATGTATTTTAAAAGTTCTTCTGCTATCTCTTATTTACTGACATTCTCACCATAGGAAGTAAACAAGATGCTAGCAGCTTTGTAAATCTGGCAAGTTATTTCTCTTTTTTGAGCATCAATTTCTTCATCTGTGTATCTGGGCTTATAATAATGATTTTGCTGGCTGTATTGAAATTAGATGAAGAAATGTATGTTAGAAGTCTAGCGTAGTGCCCAACACATGCCCTTTAATGCTAGGTTTTATGTATTCAAGAAAAGTGCAACATATTTTAGCTTTGTTTCAGGCAAAATCCTAAAGTTTCATAATATTTGAAATATCAACTTGATGTGTAAAATCATATATTTATTATTAAAAAAGAAATGCCTTGAAAACACATTTTCAGTTATTTTGGTAATAATACCTGGCAGATATTTATAAAATATCAACTCAGAAAAATCTACTAGGGCTTTCTTCTTTTATTTTCCAAGTTTTCAATTACTTTATATTTTCTTTTTAAAATAAATAATTATTTTTAATTATTTAATTTAAATTATTTTAATTTGTGATTTCTAAATTTTTATACCCGAGCATTTATGGTAAGCCATGAAATGTATCATTAAGTACAATACTGACCTTTTTTTGTCATTCTTTAAATTTATTTATAAATCAGCTGTTTGGACCACAGAACATTGTCTCATAGAAACAGTGCTGCAACAGTCATTGGAGACTGGAAACAGATCACAAATATTTGTTAAACTCACCAAAATACTGTTTTTTTTCTTTATCTCTTCTCTTTTTACTTTTCAGTTCTCATAAGAAACTGTTTTTATTTACTATCATCAACCAGAAGACACAAAATAAAACAACATTAAAATAGAAATAGAAAATCAACATGATGAAAAAGAAAAACACATTGATTGAAGGGTCACTATGGTAAATCAAGTTCTATACTTTTTTAAAAGGTTATTGTTCTGTTATTCTTGAGATAGGTGGTGGTATTGTTGAACTAGTAAGTGTTTAACATCTGTGCACTTTGGATCATCTTAAGCCAGCTGGCTCCTTTATGGCAAAAATCTCATAGTGTAAGAAAATCCATTTGCATTTAGAGAATTTTTATTCAAAAGACTTTTCCTTCTAAGATAATTCACATATTTCAAAGCATAAATATAAGGAGAGATTAAAAAACAAAATTAAATTTTTTAAATTTATTTCTGAGTATGAGAATGTCAAAATATCATAAACAATATTTTCCTCTTCCCGTAATTAACAATTAGAGAGATTATGACGTAGAACAAAAAACACAAGAATAAGAGGAAATTGTGGTCTTGAAAGTTTATTTCCTTTTCTGTTTTTTCTCTTCCTGATAATAAAAAATTATTATATGTGTATATAAACTTCTATTTAAGGCTCAAATGCATCAGAATTTCATTGAAGTGCTATCTACATTGTTTAGGCTGTAACCTGAGTCTTCAAATCATGTACCAAAATGTCTGTTTTGTAGAGGAGTATGGGTGCTTTATGTAATCAGTTTTAGTCTTCTTTGTTCAGGATATTATGGAGTGGGAAGGATACCTCCCCTCTAAAGTTTCTATCCACCCACCATAAATGGCGTTGAAGTCTTACTCTTTCATGCCTTCATGTACATTCTTTTATCATGGCATCTGTAATTCTGAATTGCACGTGTTTTGGTGTTGCCATACTTTCAGATTCCTGCAACAGACACTGGCACTAGACAGAAACTGAGGAGTTATTCTTGAGTTCTTAATACACCTTAATGTCCATGTCCAATCAAGTGCCAGATTTTAATTCCCCTTCCTTGCCATGACTTACAAAACGCTGTATGGTCTAGTCACTAGCCACCTTCCTCTTGCAACTTATACCCTTCTCCCTCTTGCTCACTATAATCCTGTCACACAGACTTCCTGTGTTCCCTAAATTTGCCCAGCCTGCTCTTTACTCAGAGACTTTGCACTTGTTTTTCCATCTTCTTAGAATTCTCAGTAAATGTTCTTTGACTTGCTTCCTTATTTGGTGGTGGTGGTGGTGGTGGGGTCTCTGCTCAAATGTAAAAACACCTCCAATTTCTTTCTGTTTCTTTATCCTGAATTATTTTTCTTCATAGTGTTGAGAATATAAAGTTCCCACCCTCCTAGGAAAGAGATGATTGTTATCACCATGCAATGAGTTATAATCAGAAGTAGTATTAAACATGTTTAATCATTTAATGACAGTTTCACAGCAGTACACACGCTTCTAAAGTGTATCAACCAGTGGCATCCCCTCCATCTCACTTCTGAGAGTCAGCTAATCAGAGCTTCACTCCAGTGAACAAATTTCTGAAAGTCAGCCAGTCAGCAACAGTCTTATTCTGGTAAACATGTTTCCATGGCATGTAAATCAACACACCAGCTTCTAACAGCCATACTTCCCAAAGCCCTATAAGCCTATAAGATAAGCTTTCTTCTTTGCTTTGAAACTGTTTTTCACAAGCACATTTCTCCCCTTATTTAAGCAAACAGCAAATACAGCTTCGTGTTTTAGATAGAGTGTTAGACTCTTCACTGTTGTTTATCATCACATATGATTACATTTTTTGTTATCTGTTGGTTTATTATCTGCCTCTATTCGAATGCAAGCTCCACAAAGGCAGGTACCCTGTTCCTTTTGTTTACTGCTGTACCTTAATGATGACATCAGTGCCTCTGGACCTAGTATGCACTCAAAAAATATTTGCTGAACGAATCTTTAAAGTAGAGGCAATGTGCTATTTGACATAATATCCTCAGGCCAAATCTTATACATAGTTCCGTAAAATATAACTTGAATGAATGAATGAACTCATTCATTCATTCATTGTTTTTGCATGTTTTAAAATATTTCTTAGGGACATTCTTGAAATAAACCAGAGATCAGTCATCTCTCTGTTCAGAAATATATTAGATGAAAAGATGCCACCTGCCCATTTGACATCTCCTTTTGGAAGAATTAAAGACAATATGAATTCAACATGCCTAAAACTGAATCCATGCTCTTTTCCTCAAAACTAGGTCCTCTTCTTATGTTCCCTCTGTAAGAAGATGTCAGAAGCCAAAAATTGCTTTTCTCCCTCAAATCCCCATTTTCAACCCAACATATACCTTCAACCTACATATACCTTGAACCTGCTCATTTCTCTCCCTTTGTAGGACTTCCATGTTAATCCAAGCCACCATCACCTGTCACCTAACCTACTACAGTAACCTACTAACTGGCCCATGAGCATCCTCTCTGGCCCTCTCACCAATCTAAACTTTACTCTGCATCATCAACTCTCACCTTAGAAACTTTCACCAGATGCTTTTGCTAATAGGACAGATTCTGAAATCTTTAACATGGCCTACAGGATCTTTTTATCCTCTTCTTGCACCACATTCCACTTCACCGTCTGAACTCAGTCACACTGCCCTTCTCGTTTTAGATATTGAGTGTTAGACTATTCATTGGTGTTTATCATCACATATGATTATATTTTTGTATTCTGCCTCTATTAGTTCCAACAGGAACTTGAAATTGTCTTGTCCTGCTCTTCCCCCATCACAGTGCCTTTGTGAATGTTAGAACCTCAGCCTAAAATATTCTTTTTTCTCCTCTTTATTTATCTCTTTTCTATTCTTCACATATTAAACCCACCATCGTTCCCTCATTCCCTGACCAGGTTAAACACCCCTTCCTTAGCCTCTTGTCCATCTCCTTTAAACACTTCCCATGTTTGAAATCTAACCTTTGTTTGTATCTTTATTAGATTAATTGCAATGTCTTCAACAAATTTTTGTTTTGCTTCATAGGAGAAGGGAATGTATCTATTTCTGGCATATAAGAGGGAGTCAGTAATTATTTATTAAATGAATGAATTAAACTATGAATGGGAGGCATTTGAACCTTGTCAAATCTTTCCTGATACATCTTGGAGGACACAGAGATGGAGTCTGCCCTCCAACTGCCTAATGGAGCCCAGGAAAGGCAGTTAACCAGGAAAGTGATGCAGGCAAGACCTGCGTCATTCCAGAGCCTTAGAATTTCACTGAAAATCAAAGGTCTTGTTAGTCTCTCAGGGACTTATGTTTGGTGAAAAAGAGAAAAGCAGAGCATAGAAGAGATAGAAAGAATAATTTCACTTTAATAAGATGGGCAGATAGGATGGGTCCTAGTTTGTTGTGGTATGGGTATGCCCCTTCAGGAACAAAGCATGGTAGCAGGTTTTTATAAAAATGAGGTCAAACCAAAAGGGGGAAGCAAAATGAGACGAAATAGTTTCAGTGGCTGAGAGATTCCAAATGGAGTCGAGAGGTCACTCTGGTGGACATTCTTATGCACTATATAGATAACACCTCTTAGGCTTTAATGTATTGGAATAGCTAGAAGTAAATACTGAAACTACCAAACTCCAACCCAGCAGTCTGGACTCCTGAAGACAATTATATAATAATGTAGATTTCAAGGGGTGACAGCGTGATTGTGAAGACCTTGTGGATCACACCCCCTTTATCTAGTGTATGGATGAGTGGAGGAATGGGGATAAAAACTAAAGGACAAATGGGGTGGGATGGGGGGATGATTTGGGTGTTCTTTTTTCACTTTTATTTTTTATTCTTGTTCTGGTTCTTTCTGATGTAAGGAAAATGTTCAGAGATAGATTGTGGTGATGAACACATAACTATGTTATCATACTGTGGACAGTGGATTGTATATCATGGATGATTGTATGGTGTGTGAATGTATTTCAATAAAACTGAATTTAATTAAAAAAAATGAGGTCAAATTAAAATTTTTTTATCTTTAGTGGTTCTCCAGTATATGTAGACATGAACTAGCTCTTTCCACTATTTTTAGGATTTGCTTAAATATCTTTAAAAAATTAGAAGCTATTTTTCATATAAAAATACAGTATTTACAAGTGGCTTTTTCTTTTTCCTATTCCTGCCCTATTATGAAAGTCAACTGATACTGTTGTGAAAACCTATTATAAAAACTTTTCATTTTAGAAATCCAAAGTAAAGGACAAGAAGAAGATCATCTTTAGGAAGCAAATTTGGGGCATGGGACAGGAGTATAGGGTAAGGAGGGGGAAAAACAAATTCTCAGACATAACCTTTAATACACTGCCTGATATATTGCTTTGTTTCCATTTCATTTTGTTACCCCAACAGGAATTCATGTAAAGTGTGGTGCCTGGCATGTAATAAGTCCTCGGAAAATGTTAGCTATTGTTCTCTATATTATTAGTTAATTAGGCATCAGCTTTAAAAATACAATTTCCTTCAGTTGGTTATAAATGACCATAAATCATACACACCTTCATTGAAAAAGTTTAAGGGAAAAGAGAAGAATTTCTAAGTTCCCCTGAACCATCACCATAACTCTGCAAGGTAGCAGGTGGGAAGAAACCACTGTTCAGAAAGGCTAAGTGCTAAGTTTAAGGCTGCACAGCTAGCAAACAGTAGAGCTAAATTCAGAGTGACGGCTTTCACACAGCAGGACTCCCTCTTCCCCTCATGAACACCTTGCCTCCAACATGTGGGTAATACCAGCTACACTGGAGGAATGGAAGGTATGACTGGAAGAAAGTTGAGTGTTGTTTTGAAGCTTGGTGATTTTTGATGGATGGGGTATAGACTGCTCTGCCCCATGAGAAGACCTCTTATGGTTGACTGAGGCAATATATATTTTCTGCATGCCAAGGGAAGGGATTGTCAGAAAAGGTGTAAAGTAAGGACAAAGAATGCTAAAGGAAACTTAACCAGAAAATGGTGGTGGACACTTTTCCTTTCCATCATACAAGAAACTGTTATGGACCCCAGAAGAGCCATGATCTTGTAATCCAATCTTATTACTTTTGATTGAGTGCTTCCATTGAAATGTGAATCACCCAACAGTGGATGAGAACTTTGATTAAATTATTTCCATGAAGATGTTACCCTGCCCATCCAGGGTAGATCCTAATTAGATTGCTGGAGTCCTTTCCTCTGGAGGAGGAATTCAGAGAAGCTGAGAAGGACATTTTGGAGAGAAGTTAAGATATGTAATCCAGAGTTTGCTCCCAGGAGAAACTAAGAGCCGACAGACACAGACACAGACACAGACACTTGGGGACACTGGAAGATGCAGACAGTAGGATGTTTGGAGATGCTAAGCTTGGAGATGAAGCCCAGAGTTTGCCCCACAGAAGCTAGGTGAGGAACCACAGATGCTTAAAGAGAAAGCCACTGGAATCAGAAGCTGAAGCAATGCAACCCAGAAGCAAAAGACCAGCAGACACCAGCCACATGACCTCCCAGCTGACAGAGGTTTTCTGGGTGCCATTGGCCTTACTTTAGTGAAGGCATCCTCTTGTTGATGCCTTAGTTTGGACAATTTTATGGCCTTAGTACTGTAACTTTGTAACCTAATAAATCCCCTTTTGTAAAGGCCAATCCATTTCTGGTATTTTGCATAATAGCAGCGTTAGCAAACCGGAACAACCACCTTGCCTCCAACATGTGGATAATACCAGCTACCCTGGAGGAATAGCAGGTATGACTGGAAGAAGGTTGAGTGTTGTTTTGAAGCTTGGTTATTTTTGATGGATGGGTTCTACACTGCTCTGCCCCACAAGAAGAACTCTTATGGTTAACTGAGGCAATATATATTTCCTGCATGCCAAGAAAATGGATTATCAGAAAAGGTATAAAGTGAGGACAAAGAATGCTAAATGAAACTGAACCAGAAAATGGTGAAGAGACACTTTTCCTTTCAATCTTACAACATAAAGCCCCTACTATCCCCAGAATCTGGAACTAAATTGATATTTGTAGGCTATTTTGGGAACTTAACTACCATATATGTTATTTCTAGATTCTTCCTTTCAAACAGCCAATTTAGTGACAGCTGCTTGGAACCCACTCCCTCTTCTAAGTGGGAAACTGCCTGGAGTTTCTCTAACACCTTTATATGTGGAGCGATATTTAGGTAGTATTTTTATAATTTCTAAAGTAGAGCCTGAAAGTCTACATGGCACCTTGCTTAAAACAAATCCATTCCTCCTTTCTGGAAAGGGGAGAAAACTTATCATTATTCATTGAGAAAGAAATTTTCCTTTCATGTGGGCTTTGGAAATACTTGGATAACTAGGGCATATTAACCTGGAGGACTCCAAAAATATTAATATGGGAGGTATTCATTAATTAAATTTACTGTACTCCCTGACTTCTGCATTTGTCTCATGGATTAAGTTTTGTTTGTTCTTGTTTTTTTTTTCCCCCAATGTCTAGAGTTTCTCCATTGTTCAGTCTTAGATCCTTTTATTGACTGAACTTTCACTGCAACTAAATATAATTCCTGATATATGCCTCTGCATTTACTAAAGTAGAAGTCTGTTTATATGCTTATTTAAGTCTCTGGCATGGGTAGGTATTTAAACCATACTTTTATTTGTAAATATTAGCTTCTCTGTGGAATGTATATGAGCCTCTTGCCCCTAGAATGAATTGCTTTTGTCTATCTTTGTCCTCATCTTTACACATAATATTTACCAAACACTTAACTTTTCCAATGTAAACATATCTCACTACGATAAGAAAACTGAAAAACAAAGTCAAAAGAGAAAACTTTTGAAAACGTATCTTTAAAATCCAGTCCTTTTGATTAGTAATTACCCTTACTACCAGACAAACTTCAAAGTGTTCTCTAAACATTGAATTTTCATCAGTGATGCTGAAAGCCTCAGTTCTCATCTTTCATGCTTACCCATGCAAGAACTTCAAAAGGATACAAAGAAAGAATGATAATCTCTCAAAGCAACTTTGTGCTCAAGCCAATAATTGTGTGTTTAGCTATCATGAATTCACAACTAGATAATTACCTCATCAGATTATGTTTTAATAAATATCACAATTAAAATTTTGTTACAAAAAAAAACAAATACTTAACCCATTCAGAAATGAAATCCTGAGCCCAAGGGATTTCTAGAAGAAAATGAAAAAGAATTATTAGATAACATCAAATATAGACATCTTCAAAGGGAAAGAGATCATTTAAACTTGCCTTTTACTTACTGAAATAAGTTCCGCATATTTTATTTTCGTCATCTTGCTTGTTATAATCCAGCCAGTGAATGTTCAAAGAACATAAAATCCTACAAATAAGTAAACTGTGAATATGAGTGAATTTACAAAAAGGCAACAATTAAGATAAAAAGCCTGAATGCAAGCTTTGATTATGTAAAGCAATTATATTTCTCAGTGGTGTCCCAGCAACATGTGATTTATCAGTAGGAAAAAAATCAAAAAGTTCTAAGCTTCATGATAATTATACATCTAATTTTCAGAATACAAGTAATTTGGGAACCTCATCTGAATCAGTATGATATCACCAGTCAAATTTTGGGTGATCAAGACTGCAGAATTAGATAGTAGAGCATTCTGGGTCAGTGCCAGGAGTTGTAATAAGCACCAGCCTTTCACAGGAATTAGATATATCATCATGGACTATGTGGTCAGTAATTAGGTAGTCATCTGAGGAAGTACTGAAAACTGTATCAGAGGGAACTCGCTGTAGGGAGGGGTATGTATGAAGTAGTAGCGTAGAACCAGAGGAGACCAAAAATTAGATTGCACTTGTGAATTTTCTTCTTTGGATAAGGGAGTATCTTCACACCAGCAGTTTTTCTCTCGCCACAAGCTAATGAAATGGAGACAGTTTTTAAAAATTAAAGACATAATTCTTCTTATCAAATTACATAAGGAGATAAGTAACTTTTCTTGGGTACTACATGTGAGAAATTGTTTTAAAACCCATATTTGGAAAAGAATGCAAGTCCCTCATAATATTATGGTAAGAAGAAAACAGAAAAAAAAATGATGGGAGTTGTTAGATATTCTGGGTGAATATATTTCTCCCTCAGACACTGGAGTTAAAAATTAGCTGCTGGTGTTATCTTTATCAGTATTTCTCAAATTTATAGTACATGGAGGAGTCACCTGGAGATCTTCTTAAAAATGCACTATAATGTACTAGGTCTGGAGTGGGGTCTAACAGCCTGTATTTCCAAAAAGCTCCCAGTTGTGCACATGATATATTTTGGGTCATACATTAAGTAGCAAGGACCAAGATTCACCTTTATTAATTCTACAACCCATCAATCTCTCAAATATGGGCCAATAACAGAGAAAAAGTAATTTTTCAAGAGGAAGATATGTTTAGGGGGAATTAAGGGTTGAATTGTATCCCACCAAAATACATATTCAAGTCCTAACACTTGGTCCCATGAAAGTGACTTTATTTGAAAATAGGGTATTTGAGGATGAGATTAGTTATGAGGAGGTCAAAATGGATTAACATGTCCCCTAAGCCAGTATGACTGGTGTCCTTAAAGGAAGATGGACTGTGGACCCAGACACACACACAGATACAGAAGACAGAGGACCAGAGATTGCAGGGAAGATACACTGACAAGCCCAGAAAGGCCAAGGATTGTCAGCAAACACCAGCAGCTAGGAGAAGCAAGAAGGATTCTGCCCTACAGGTTTCAGATGGAGCATGGCCCTGCTGACACCTTGATTTTTCCAGCCTCCAGAACTATGAGACGATGAATTTCTGTTGTTTTAAGCCATTCAGTTGTGGTTACAACGGTCCTAGAAAACTAAAACAAAGGGTTTCTGAAAATTATTAATAAAAAATAATGATGTTTAAGAAACAGAAAATTGTAGTTCTATTGTTGGCAGTACATTTTTGTTATCATGTCACATAAAAGAGGTGCATATGGCAGAGTGAAGTTTATCCGTATTTTAGTATAAATATCAAGTGTGGGACTTAATTAGAAAGGCTTAATTAAGGTCTTGAAAGAAGGTTATGTGTGTAGTGTGTCTGTGTATGTGTGTGTTTGGAAGGGTTGGTATTTCAAGCATAAAATAAACACAAATTGGAAGGGTAAGCAGGAAGTGGCCAATTAAAAGCATTGTCAAGCGGGTAAGAGAGAATACAGAACATAAGAAATATTAGATGACCGGAAAGGTTGACTGGAATTGATAAGATTTGTATAAGAAAATGGGGGTTGAGAATGTGACTACTTAGTGAGTATAAAATTCAGCCCTCTACATGTGCTCATTCTACTTTGTACCAATGTTAGGGAACCAGTAAGCTAAATTAATTCCTTGAAAACTTGTGGAGAAATAATCCTTCTTTTGCTTTGCTGTATTAAATTCTAAGTGTCCTGCTAGTGAATTATTTTTAGTTAATGCTTCCGTAAGTGTCTTCAGAAGAGTAGAAAGGGACAGTTTTACTCCACTACAAGTGCACATTAATAAAACTGTAAGATTTAGAATATTAAAACACTGAAGAACAACAAAATACAAGAGGAAGAATTCAGCTTTCTCTGAGAAATTTCATGAGTTTTTGTGAGTGCTTTGAAAATGGTAGAAAATAAGGGAGATATTGAAGGGAAAGTTAGCAACAGGAGATGGACAATCATTTTGGCACAGGCATTCTATGACTTCTGTTCTCTCATCCTCAATCTCCACACCAAAGAAGAAAATGTTTTCAATGAAATTGTATGTTGGAAAGGAAGGACGCAGACATAATAACTTTGTAATAATGGAAACTGGTACGTTAGCTCATTCATGCCATTTCATGCATTGTGTACATGTTGGGAGGGCATGAAAACTGCCCTGTTTACATTCTGAATATCCCCTAGCTTAATGTTAAACAGTGAATCAGTTCTGAAGTTTACTTGGGACAAATAATGAGATATTTATGTTTACATGATTTTATTTTTCAGTTAGAAAGGCAAATAAGCCTAAAATCTAAACTGAAGTCGAAAAGAGAATGGTTGCTCAGTTTCTGAGGACGTATAAGTGGAGGACACAATGGAGAGGTCTAATAGAAATGCAGGCCCCTAAATTGTGATTTCTGAAGAACGTTGGTCCCAAACTAGCCATCCATACATAAAAGTTACTCTTTGGGGATTAAAAGCCATATAAAACGAGACTGGGTATATAGTAATTGACAAGTGAGAAGGAGAAAAATAATCACCCACACCCTCAACGAACATACGTACAAAGAGGAAACAAGCACCAATCATTGCTGCTTTGACTGTCGCATCTAGATCAGCAGGAACGTGAATTCCAAAGTTGTCAGCATTTGTGAAGACGTCGTTCACAAATCCTGACCAGTACTTTGAAATCTTCCCAATTGTAAGCTTTTCATTAATGGTTTTCACCTTTGAAAAAAAATAAGAGGTACTGAATTTGAATATGAAAAGAGACAGTTTTATATTTCTTAGAATATTTATTTCACAAGAGATACAAATTATTTTATCACAATCCCTGAGTGATAATTTGGTGTTATTCATTCCTTTATATAAGCATAGATTTGTAGATTTGACTTCCTAATTTACTTTTCAGCAATTTAGCTCTTCAACAGCTTTGTAATCCATCTTAATTTTTTCTTTTTCTTTTTTTTTTTTTTTTTTTGTGAGCAAGTGGGGGAGAATATAATAGCAATAAATAATTAAGACCAGGCTACCACAAGATGGCAGCAAATACATAGACTCAATTACACTGTCCAAACATGAAGCTAATTCCTTTACTTGAGGTCTCTATTTTAAACCTGAATTTCCAATTAAAAAAATAAATAAAAGAATAAGAAAGAAGATATATTTGAGAAAGATTTTAATAGCAACTAAATTAATTTCTAGGTACAATTTGTAAACTTTTTATTTCTAAGATTTTATAATCACTGATAATTAAATAGTATCAGCCATTGCATTTTCAAAAAATTCTCAAATATTTACTAGGACATTCCTTTCTAACTAACCCTGAATACTAATTTTATGGTTAAAAAAAAACAAAACACAACAACCTCTATGGGACCACTGTACTGCACAGAACTTCAATCAGTCCTTCTCAGCCTGGAGTCTAAAATTCAACTTTATCAACCATTTACTTGCTTGCTCTCTTTCCCATTCTGATGCTGAAGGTGATTCAAAATAAACCTTCACTTTCTATATGGTGGTAGGGAATAGAGAAAGCTATTTGGGGCATTTTTATACCATGAATACCAAAATTCTGAAGTTTAAGTTCTCCTCAATCATAGAGCACATTTTTATAATTTACTCTTAAGAATACAACGTCAAATCCTTTTGTAATGGGGTGGAGTTAGGACAGCTCACTGTTCAAAATATGCATTGTATTCTATGTGAATAGTGTACCCTGAAGTCCCACAAACTGAATGTCCTAGGTGGGATATGTATTACTGAATGAATAAAAAATCAATATACACTTTAAAAGTAAAATAGACTATTTCCTCTGCCTAAGAGATATTTTAAGAGAAGCTGTTAAAATAGTCCCTACTGCAACAGATTGTATTTGCAAATGCCTATCAATTTTTAACATTCAAATTACAAATATGTTTATATGAGAAGAAACAATTTTACAAAGCTAATTTAGCAAGGTTCATGAATATGGCTTTTAAATCAGTGCCATTTTAAGGTAGGGTGCTTCTGAAATGAGAGCTGAACTGGGATATGCTACCACTAGAGAAAGAAAGATGAAAGTTAGGAGCTTCTAAACTATATATGCATATATTTGTGTGCTGTAAGTCCACATAAATATAAAGCACCAAAAACTGGATGCTCTGCAATTTTTCAAAATCTAGAAAATGATGCTCATCTTAAAAAGACAAAACTATATGCACCTATACAACTTGGTATTTAAAGACTTGGCCACATTTAAAATAAGGAGACATTTACTACCTTATGTGGGAACAAATTGTAGCTTGGTTCATAAAACACACAAAACTGTATTTAGCCAAACATGTTTTTAGGAAAATATTTTATAACCATCAATATGGTCCATGCAAGACATCTCTAACAAGGAAGTAAATTTTTGTAGCATGATTTCTTTTAATTCTTTGAATTGGTATGTCTGCAATTATAAGTTCTTATTATTGGCATGTACATTATGGGTCTATTACATTATTTCAAAAATATGTTATTTTAAAATTTATTTCAGAGACATTTCATGATTTGAATATTTTACAATAACATTATGTTGCAAAATATCAGAACTCAAGTAACAACTTCCTTCATTTTATCAGTCCTACCTCAAAGTCCACATCACCAAAACAGCCACATGTTGCACAAGGACCAACAATTTTCAAAATATCTTCTTTGTTTGCATTTTGGATTGCAAATTTAGGCAGGAATGGATCCCACTTCTGTGCAACATAACCAACTATAGTGCCAGGAGGGGCTTGGATTTCTAACTGTAAGAGGAGATAATAATAAGATTTTCTAAACTTACAATATTTTAATTTTACTATAATGTTAATTTGCCTCTAAATAGTATGCTATAACAAAATCATTTTTGTGTTCTGTAAGTCTGTAAGTCATTCTAAATATCCCCTTCTAAGAAAATGAAACATTTTTTTTTTCATAATTTGTAGAACCAAAGGAATTCACTGTACAGATATATGTTTGGCGCTATGCCAAGTGAACGTCTTTTATCTTATGTCCCCCAAGAGTACATGCACCTTAACAGTCTCCTGTGCCGGGGACTCTGGCTTCTTTGCGTTTTTGCTCCAAGTGTAACAGTAGGTTAATCACCGAAGCAGCCTCAGTTGTCGTACTTCATGTCTAACCTCACACACATCTATTTAAAGCCTTATCTACTAATTGCTAAATGTTCATGAATTCTTTTTCCTTCATATTGTCAAATTCCAGTTTCTCTGCCTTTAATAAAAAAACAAATGCTTCTTGCAGAATTATAATTACTAAACACCATTCCAATGGCTGTTTGTCTTCTTCCCAAGAGTTAAAAACTAACAGTTGCTTTTTCAGGTTTTTTTTTGTTTTGTTTTGTTTTTTGTGTGTGTTTTTTTTTGTTTTTTTTTTTTTAGTATTTGATCATCATTTGTCTAATTTATTTTCCATCATATTGTATTTCAACATATGCATGTAAACCAAATAAAATCCATTGTAAGATAAGTTGGGCATAGATGCAAATGATGAAAACATTTTCAAAGCAAACCAGCTGCCGCCACCTGATCTCATTTTGTCTTTTCTTCTTACTAAGTTCATACTCTTCTGAGTATTTCTGCTCCTAAGAGCTGTCTTCACCGATTAACATCATGGAAGCTACTGTGATTGTTTTTCTTTATTATGTTGGAAAGGAAAACATCTCAGTGAATCACCAAATCCTCAAGCTGCTCAGATCTTTAAGGAGTATCACACTAGTTCAAAACTACTGAAAGGTTAACTGAGACTTGGCTCCAAATGAATGCCATTTACAGAAATAACTCCTAATATTGTCAAATGTGTGTGTGTGGAGGGGGAGACATCCTGGAGTCAATGACTAACCTCTTGTAGGTAGCAAGGGCACCAGCATGTGTTACACCTCAAGGGCCTGTTTACTGTCATCACCTCTCGACCTGAGTTATCCGCGATCCTCAGGGTGCAAGATCGCAGTGTGGAACAGAAAGTACGATTGAAGCAGATGCTTTCCTCCACTGCAAAGTAAATTCTTTGTCCCAAGCTGTTTTTAATCTCGTATTTGTTGGAGGTCTCAGTGCCAAGTATCACTAATGGAGCAAAACAATTTCATCAAAATATTGCTGTTGCAGAGTATTAACATCTTTTAATAACTAAAGGTTGTGTTATCAAAAGAAATAAGTGACTGATTAATTATTAAGTATATGGTATCTTCTTCACACAAATTTACTTGTGTGCTCTAAACTTTGGGGACTTAGCCAGTGAAATCAGGTAAATGCTGAGACCAAATCTATGCAATTAATTAATTAATTTTGATTCCATATATATGATGGACTCAGAGACTTTTCTATTAAAAAAGCAAAATTGTAAAGAATCTATTAGGCCAAGTAATAATTCTATCATGGAACTTAATGGGACAACTTACAGTTACAGCAATGATGTTGTCTAAAAACCTATAATAACTATAGCTGCATGGTGATTTGCCATCTATTTATTTCAATTTTGACATATATTAGGAATAATATAGAATATTAAGGACAAGAAGTACTCAAGTAACTTGCAATTGTTAGTAATCCTTTTGTAAATTTGTTTATTGTTAGTTTGCCTGTTTGGTGAATCACTGATTAAACAAAAAAAAAACAGTGGAATTCTGTTTTGATGGATTCACTGCCTAACTTCAACTTTGATTTCCATTTCTGAGGTTAAGAAAATATAAATTATTAGCATTCATGGGACTGATAAAATACCTTAAATCCTTTTAAGATTACTTATATTGTTATAATTTTAATGGCAATATCACCAAAGACTTAGAGAGTTTTATGCTTTTAGGTTTCTCTAATGTAGACTAAAAATTTTATTTTCAACTTTTATTTCAAAAAAATATACCTAGTACTCTTTTGATTTAACTCTGTATACATATTTAACTTTATTCTTTATAAAATATTTAGATGTAAAAACACTTCTGAAAACTAAGATATTATTTTCAACAGTTTTAATAAGTGCAAAATAGTACTTACTTCCAAGAAGTTCCACCTGCTGGTGTATAATTATCAGGTCTAACTGTTAAAGGATGACATAAAGTGAATAAATATTATTATATCAAACATTTTGAAAATTTAGGAGATTCTCCTACTAACCTATTTTCTAGACTACATTATAGTAAGTGATTTTCTTGTTCTCTATTATGGAGAAGGGTGAAATAGAATGCAAAGGGTAGTAAAATGTTTTTTATTCAAGCAAAAATACACACGAATATTGAAAATTCTAAGGCAGAATTGCTAAAAATATGAATAGGAACTATGGTTAACTCTTGAGTGTCTGTGCTAATGGGAAGTAAGAGTAGCTCTTGGAAATACTACTTTGAGAGTTTTAAACAAGCTCTGCATACTAATGCTTAAGAGGTTTTAAAACTCTCAATTATTATTTTTTTAAGGTACTGATGATCTGACTGCCTGGTCTCTCCTCTCAACCCCTGCCTGACTCTACTTTACTCTTGGTCATGCTACAACATATTCCTCACATGCGATGTCTTTGGTAAAGCTTAACTAGGTTATTCTATAATATTTCTCATTCACACCTTCCTTTGAGCTAAAAACCTCAGAAATCCTGCTTGTGCCAATGAAGTACCAATTTAAGCAGAATAAATTATGCTACTAAATATACAACATAATAAATTTTGCTGTATATAATTAGAAATGAAGTTACAGAGATAAAGTACCCATCAGTAGTTGAGAAATGATATTAAAAAGAATTTACGACAAATACGTGTTCAAAGGAAATATAAAAAATGTGTACTTAGAATGTACTTTATTTGCATATATTTTAAATTTGATATTCAGTACTTGAAGAACCATAAGGCAAGATTGTGAATACTGCATACAGTGCTGACATTATATTTTCTAACACACCATTTTTCTACTTTGCCATAAAATTTTCTTGCATTCACTCTTTTTCCCGTCATATTAGTAAGCTCACTGGTAACTGGTAAACTGAAGAATTTATTACCAATATTTGGTCTAGATTAGGCACTACAAACCCGAAAATTTTTCCTTCATTCTCCCTGTTGTCCTTTTGAGGCAGTGGTAACCAATACATTTCTTTGACTTAAATCTCATTTTTGGTGAAAGAGTGCATGTGGCCTCTTTTTTAAGATTAGCAAAAAAATAGTTTTCAAAAAATAATTTATGATTTGAAATTATTCTAAAACCCATTTAACAATTATGAAAAAAGCTTTTTTTTTCTTTCAGTTAGAATTCGTTTTTTGTAGTGTACTGAAAATAGATCTCTCCTTTTTCGAGGGAAATGGGGGATTGTGAGAGGAGAATGGGTAATTCTCAAAAAGTATATACATGCTTGTGTAGCAGTGGATCTATGTAGGGGTCATTTAGGCATGGAGAAGGTTTGAGTTTAGGAACTTTGAATATAATGTCATTGATCAAGTTTGGGCCTTGAAATTTAGGAACCATAAATTTAGATCCACTCCACAATGAGAAGGGAAGCTGTAACTGTCTGATAGCCAATAACAGTAGCTCACTGAATTGACTACCTTGTGGTAAACACTGTTCTAGGTCTTTTGACATAGTATCTAATTTAGTCCTCACAATAACTCTCAAAGATAGATATCATTATGCTCATTTTATATGTGTGCTCATTTTATATATGAGAAACATTGCCAGAGAGAGTAAGTGATTTGCCCAAGATCGCAGAGTTTATAAATGGTTGGGCTAGGATTTGAACCCAGATATGTTGCCACTAATGCTGCTGATGAACTTTCTACTCTGTTACTCTGTCTGCATTACTCATTTTAGGTATTTGGGTAAACAATTTGTAAAGGACACTAGGGAACTTGAGTGCCTTTCCTCCTGATATCCTCTACTCTTATCTCACCCCATCTTCTGTAATAACATTTGTACTTATCTCTGTCTGTGGGTGTACCTCTTGGATTTGAGGACCTTGGTTTGTCGTTTTTATAGTTTCCTTTAAGTAGCCCTGGTCTACTCCCTAACTGTGGTTCAAATGAGCCCTTTCCAATGGTTCGCTATTGGTTGATGGATTAGAAACTGTTGGAAACTTAAAACAGATTGAATCCTATGTTCAGGTGTTAGGGCAAGTAAAGTGCTCCTTGAGTCTGAAAGCTATAGATGTAAAACTATAATCACAACCTTGGATATATAGTCTAAGAATTAATTTTTGTGTATATCTTATCAGATTTACAGGTACCAGTAATTCCATTTAATATATATTTCAAAATAAATTGGATATATTACATTTAAAGGGAAATACTATAGAATTTAACTTGTGCTGCTCTTACCTATAGATGGGGGTAGAATTTATAATAATTATTTTTTGACACTATGGGGTAAAATGTTTATGTTGACTATTATGAACATGTTAACCCAATCTGAACAGAGAAACTTAATTTTATGCTTAGATTTAACTTACATAAGAAAAAAGAAAATATGGTTAATTGCACTAAACTTACTGGTTAATGCATAATAATATCACCACATATAGTCTCTTCACACATCATGCCATATGGTTTCAAAATACATAACTAAGAAATTGTATTCCTATAGTCCTATGAATTTTTATTGTGTTAAAAATTTCTGTAATAGTTTTGGGAATTGCTTCACATTATTTATGGAAAAAAAGATGTTCAATAATCATTGGATAGAATTGATTAAAGCAAATATACAATTTCACATTTTTTATTTAGAAGATTTTTTACATCTTTTCCTGATCATTTGTTGAAAATGTGATTTTTCCAAGTGTTCATAATTTAATTCTGTGGCTTTTAGATGAAAGTTAACATATGAAAATTCATTTTGTTTTGTGTTTCTTAGAAAATAATGGAATAAAACTTTAAAAAATGTTCATTTATTCTAATATATGCACACTGCTTGAAAGCAAATGCAATGTGTTCTTTTAAAATGGAGTGAATAAATTAGTTTTCCTCTAGAAGTAAAATATTCACCAATTTGTGACATACGTCTGATTTCTGAAAAAAGATTTCCAAATGTATATTTTTGGAAAATTCATTCCATTTTAAAACAGAAGCCAATGGGCTCATATCTCTATTCATTGAATGTGAAAAAAAAATGTATTCATGTCAAGCATCTGGCTCCGTGTGTGTCATCATTCATGGATGGAAGAAGAATATGTGATGACCATATGTGATCATCAAACCCTAGCCCTCTGGCACTGGTATATCACTTTTATACTTGGCAAAACCTTGTCTGACAACATTCCCAAACAGCTTGCAGCAGTTAATCAACTCTAGTCAGCTATTACAGCTGATCCTTTCTGCAGATGGAAGATGGTAGGTTAGCTTTTCCAGCTCTTTTACATATCTCCCTGTGCTCTCCAGTCTCTAAAGTACATTTGTCTGCCAGTGGGTTTCTGGATAAGGCAGCTGCAATTATAAACATTTTCCCAGGAACATATGCTGCATGCAGCTTAAACCCTATCAGGCATAACAGAAATCTCTTGTACCTTAAGGGAATTAACACAGAGATTTGATTTTGATAAAGGAGATAGACTTTATAGTTTGAAAGAATGCCAAACAAGCTGAAAATTGCAGCAGATGTGCTGACATCTCAATATTAGTGTAAATGTATTTCTAATCTTTTATTGGATAAAATACAAAAGCAACAATAATATATGTGCCGTATAATTCAGATGATGATATTTGTTGATTGATTTAATATAAGGCTCAAATCACTGCTTTCCCTCCAATGACTAGAGTACCTAATAAGAATAAGAGCTTCCAAGTAAATTGGCCTGGAAATGCAGCAGTATCAGAAGACAGTAATGTTAACTTGAAACTCAACATAAAATTTAGAGATTTAGTTGAAGACTGAACTACTAGCTTCTCGTGGAAATTTCTGCTGTGTACCTTGATCTTTTTGTCCTCTGAACACCTGCACACATTACAATTGTGGATTTATCTGACATTAATATATAGCCTTGAAAAGTGCATCAACATATTTTTGTCCTGCGAATTAAGTTGTAGACTATTCAGGGTAAGAGGGGCTAGGTTTTATACTTCTCATATACCTTGAATATGTCCTCAATAAATATTCTTAAATTAAATAGTTGTTGGTGACTAGACATATTAAACAATTCCTTGAGGATAAATTTGCTGACACTTTGAGCAATGAGCAGAAGGAGGACAAATGTGCTAAACAGCTCAATGAAAAGTATTTAGTCTTGTCACTATATCAAATAAATAAGGAAAAGAGTTATAGCATAAAAAGAAACATGAATTTCTTCCCAAATAATAGAAATAAAATTAATATTTTATAATTTCTTGATTTATGATAATTTTCTTATTTCAGTACGTTATTGGTTGAAGTTCTTTGAGATCTACCTTGAAAAACAAGAAAACAAAGTTTGTATTCATTTTAAGGGGAGCATATTTGTAGAAGTAGAAAGATAAAAATACCTGGCTTAAATACTCCAGACCAGGAGGGAGACTCACTGTTGGCACGAAAGTGCCTGGTGGAGAGAGACCTGGCTGCCATACTTGGTTCCCTGGATTGGAAGTTGACGTATGAAGGCTTTGATCTGGTTCTAGAGCACCGGGAAGAAAGCCAGGCAGACTTCTACCTCTCTGATTCTGTGCATCTGCAAGAGAATGGCAATTTCAAGTTTTATTTCCCTTGAGGTCATTTGATTTAGTCTTTTGTCTAATATTTGTTACTTCTTGATTCAGAGGATAGATGATCTGCTGCTGCCTCTCATTTTATTGGCCTTTCCTTTGTTTACACAACTCACTGCCATCACCCTTTGACTTCCAAGGCAGAGGAAGAAGAATGTGGAAGTCTGTGAATAATTTGCCCAACATAAATGAGATTAGAAAGCTTGTGTTTTTCAAGTATGTAAAACATCTGTTCAAAAAAATGAATTATAAACCACAAAGTGAAAATAAATGGTAAAGGAACTAGATAGTCTTGCCCATAAGGGAATAATCTTGGATTCCAGGGTCTAATCTAAATTATGACTTTCATCCAAGGAATGTTCTCCCTTCTGCAAATATTTTGTGAGTGCCCCACAATAGCAAAGATATTTTGTCTTATCTCATCCATCACACTGTTACGGTTAGGTTTAATTCAATGATTCTCATTCTTTAGCTTGCATCAGAATCACCTGGAGGGCTTGTGAAAACATAGACTGCCGGATCCTGCTCTAGAGTTTCTGATTCCTGTAATTGGATTGTGGAGGTGTTTAGAATTTTCATGTCTAACAAGTTCCCAGGTGAAGCTGATACTGTTGATCTGAGGACACACTCTGAGAACCAATGGGTTAATTCCATATACTACAAAAATATTCTTAACTTAAGAAGTTGTAAGTTTCTTAAAGGCTGTATAATATCTAGTTTAGCTCTGATGTCAAATTGATGTTAGCTGGTGTTTTGTATAAAAATGTTCAATAATGTTTTGGCAATATGAATTCCTTTGTAATTCACCCAATATTACAAAAGATAAAATAGAGTTCTTTAATGTTTGACTTTGATTTTTGGAGAAATCACCAGTTTTCTATAACATTATAAAAATTTTGCTATTCAATCAACTCTCAGTAATTTAGACTGCTCTAAAGGGCAGAACTAAGACATAAGACATGTGTTCGATTCCAGAACACTGCAAATAAAGCAAATATTGCAAAAAAGTGAGTCACATGAAATTTGATTTTCCAGTACACATAAAAGTTATGTTTATACTAAACTACAGTCTATTAAGTGTGCAATAGCATTATGTCTAAAAACAATTTCATACCTTAATCAAAAAATACTTTATTGCTAAAAACTGCTAACCATCACCTAAGCCTAAAAAAAGACATAATCTTTTTGCTGATGGAGGGTCTTGCCTTGATGTTGACAGCTACTGACTGATTGGTGCAGTGGTTGCTGAAGGTGGGTGGCTGTGGCGACTTCTTAAGATAAGACAATGAAGTTTGCCATGTAGATTGACTCTTCCTTTCACAAAAGATTTCTCTGTAGCATACAGCGCTATTTGGTAGCATTTACCCATAATAGAACTTCTTTCAAAATTGGAGTCAATCTTCTGAAACCCTGCTGCTGCTTTGCCAATTAAGTTCATGCAGTATTCTGAATCCTTCATTGTTATTTCAACAACGTTCACAGCATCTTCACTAGGAGTAGATTCTATTTCAAGAAACCACTTTCTTTTCTCATCCATAAGAAGTTACTCTTCATCTTTTCAAGTTTTATCATGAGATTGCAGCAATTCAGTCATGTCCTCTGGCTCCATTTCTAATTATAGCTCTCTTGCTATTTCCACCATATCTGCAATTACTTCCACCACTAAAATCTTGAACCCCTCAGTATCATCCATAGGGGTTGGAAACAACTTCTTCCAAACTCCTGTTAATGTTGATATTTTGATCTCCTCCCATGAATCATGAATGTGCTTAATGACATCTAGAATGGTGAATCTTTTCCAGAAGGTTTAAAATGGACTTTGCCCAGATTCATCAGAGGAATCACTATTTATGGAGGCTATAGCCCTTATGAAATGTATTTCTAAAGAAAATAAGACTTGAAAGACAAAATAACCCCTGGAACCATGGGCTGCAGAATTGATGTTGCATTAGCAGGCATAAAAACAACATTGATCTTATTGTACATGTCCATCAGAGCTCTTGGGTGACCAGGTGAATGGTCAATGAGCGGTAATATTTTGAAAGGAATCTTTTTTCTGAGCCATAAAGTATTAAAATATTCATTAAGCCCTGTTATAAACAGACGTACTGACATCCATGCTTTGTTGTTCATTTATAAAGCATAGGTAAAGTAGATTTAGCATAATTCTTAAGGGCTCTAGGTTTTTCAGAATGATAAGTGAACTTTGGCTTCAAATTAAAGTCACCAGCTGCAGTAACCCATAACAAGAGAGTCAGCCTGTACTTTGAAGCTTTGAAGTCAAGCACTGACTTCTCTAGCTATGAAAATCCTAGATGGCATCTTCTTCCAATAGAAGGTTATTTCTTCTACATTGAAAATCTATTGTTTATGTAGCCACCTTCATCAATTACCTTTGCTAGATCTTCTGGATAACTTGCTTCAGCTTCTACATCAGTCTTTCTTTTTCACCTTGTGCTTTTATGTTAGGGAGAGAGCTGCTTTCCTTAAACCTCATGAACCAACCTCTGCCAGCTTCTAACTATTCTTCTGCAGCTTTCTCACTTCCCTCAGTCTTCACAGAATTGAAGAGAGTTAAGGCTTTGTTCTGGACTAGGCTTTGGCTTAAGGAAATATTGTGGCTGCTTTGGGCTTCTATCCAGACCACTAGAACTTGCTCCATATCAGTAATAAGCATGTTTTGCTTTTTATCATTTATGTGTTCACTGGAGTAGCACTTTTAATTTCCTCAAGAACTTTTCCTTTGCATTCGCAGCTCCTCTACTTGTTTTGCACAAGTGGCCCAGCTTTTAGCCTATCTCAGCTTTTGACATGCCATCCTCACTAAGCTTAATTATTTCTAGCTTTTGATTTAAAGTGAGAGAGTTGTGGGACTCTTCCTTTCACTTGAATACTTAGAGGCTATTGTAGGGTTATTAATTGGCCTAATTTCAATATTGTTGCATCTCAAGGAATAGGAAGGCCCAAGGAGAGAGAGTCAAGGGAATGACCAGTAGGCAGAGCAGTCGGAACACACAACTCTTATCAGGTTTGCTGTCTTATATGGGCACAGTTCGTGGCACCCCCCAAAAAACACAATAGTAACATCAAAGAACACAGAGCACATATCACAACTGATACAAAAGTAAGGAAAAAGTTTGAAATATTGTGAGAATTACCAAAGTGTGACACAGAGACACAAAGTGAACACATACTATCAGAAAAATGGTGAGGACAGACTTTGCTCAATGCTTCAATTTGTAAAAAATTCATTATCTGTGAAACGTAATCAATCGAAGCACAATAAAATGAGGCATGCTTGTACAAGAAAAGTGGTCCTAGATTAATATAAGGACAAAATCTATGACGCTACACAAAGATTTGAATACATACTCTCATAGCATATATGCTAAAATTGGAATGACATCTATTTCATTAATAATAGAATAAAACAGCCTATTTTCAATGACACCTAAATTCATTGTTGAATTGAAAGTTATCTGGGGGGTATTTTCTGTATTAAATAAGTCTCTAAAAATAAATTTTTTAGAAAACAACCAAACAGTGGATTGAGCTTCTTTTGGAGATAGTAAGTTCCCCGTCATTAAGAAAATTGAAGCATAGCCTGGATTAATACCCTGGTAAGGAACTGAAAAACTGGTGAAGGAACATGGGTATCAAGGAAATGACCCTTTGGACATGGAGATAAACTGATTGTAGTAATGACAGGCTTGTTAAGATTGTGTGTCCCTGTAGCAGTAGTGAGGGATAATTACCAGGTGATTCACTTACTTATTTAACCCTACAGTTCCAGAAATAGATCAGCATGGATCACTAAGTTTGTACTGGTTGGTCTGAGACACTCAGAATTTGGACGTGCCTTATAGTTACTACCAAATGGAAACAAACTTGTCGTTTGACCCCAGTACCAAAGAGCTCCCTACTAATAATGCAATTTGCTTCCCATGAGGACCCCTTCCTGATCTTCTCCCAGATCTGTGGTAGACCCAAAAGATAGAACTTTAGAACTTCCCTAGCTCTTGGGAAGAGGGCCTGAATGGACCCTGTTCTGGTTTGTTAATGCTGCCTTTTTGCAGAACACCAGAAATGGATTGGCTTTTATAAAGGGGTTTCATTTGGTTACAAAGTTACAGTTTTAAGGCCATAAAGTGTCCAAACTAAGGCATCAACAATTGGGTACCTTCACTGGAGGATGGCCAATGGCATCCAGAAGATCTCTGTTAGCTGGGAAGGCACGTGGCTGGCATCTGCTCCAGAGTTCTGGTTTCAAACTGGCTTTCTCCCAGGATGTTCCTCCCTAGGCTGCAGCTCTTCAAAAATGTCACTCTTAGTTGCTCTTGGAGTATTTTTCCTCTCTTAGATTCTCCAGAGCAAAAGTCTGCTTTCAAAGGCCATCTCCAAAATGTCTCTGTAAGCTGCAGCTCCTCTCTCAGCTCCTGTGCATTCTTCATCGTGTCCCTCTTTGCTGTAGCAAGCTCACTCCTTCTGTTTGAGCTTATATAGTGCTCTAGTAAACTAATCAAGGCCCACACTGAATGAGCAGGGCCACACCTCCATGGAAATTATCTAACCAGAGTTATCACCTACAGTTGGGTGGGTCACATCTCCATGAAAACACTCAAAGAATTAAAATCTAATCAACTCTAATACATCTGCCCACATAAGATTTCATCCAAGATGATGGCATTCTGGGGGACATAATATATCCAAACTGGCACAGACCCCAAGCCATAGACCAAGACAAAACTATGTAACCCTATGTCAGATTTGGGAAGTGAGCTAATGACTGGTTTAGCAAAAATTTAACTGGAAAATATTAAAAGGCAGCATCCTTTCTTCAGCATTAGCACCAAAAGCACTAATTGACTTTCAGAGAAACACGAAGGCGTAGTCATGCTCCAGGCAAAACTAGGTCATGATGATGAAATTCAGAATAATGGCTTATCTAAGGGATGGCCTTACATGGCTATTGACCACAAAAGGAACATATGAGGCACTAAAACGTTCTATAAATTGATATGGATGGTGGTTTCACTACTATTTTGAAAGCAGGGAGCTAACATTTGTTGCTCTTTATGCATTTTACTACACAAATGTTCTCCCTCAATTAAAAATATTACATATACAGTGGTCAATTTTTTACAATAGTTTGGAAAATGTTATTCGTTTCCCCCTCATTGTCGGTTGTAATTGTTTAAAAAAATTGTGAAATGACCCTAATTTTATCATGTAAACTACCTTTGCTGTAACAAAACGCAGTAGGTTATTGAGTGTCTGGCAAGTGGCTTTACATCCCTAGCCCACGTCTTTAGGTCCTTAGACCTCACGGCAGGTCCAGAGGCATTAAGGCACTTGGGGCCCCACGAAGTCCGCCCCCAAAGCCTTTATTCAGGATGTAGTGCGGGTTCATCTCAGTCTGAGACTGTTGGGCTCACCAGTCTGAAATCACTTGCTTCCTCTCCTGGGATTTTAGTTCACTTTAGAACAGCTTTTGGGGAGATCCTGTTCAGTTGAGATCATCCAGGAAACTCCTGTTTTTCTTGAACCTGTTCTTAATTGTGTTCCTTTATACTAAACTAGGGGCATCCAGACAACACAGACCTTTCTTCAGTTCCAGTGACACCCAACATTCACACTGTCCTTTGGTTTAGCAGTGCTATTGACGTGCCTACCAAGTGTGTAAAGTACCAATCAGCCTGTATTCCCTGGAAAATGCTGATTACCAAAACCGTTTCATGGGCCAAGGAGCATCATGATGTTTTAAATAATGTGCTGAAATACATTTTTAGGGAATAAAAATACATTCCACAAAAAAATCACCAGAATGCCTAAACATTTAAAATTTCATTGTAAATAGTTTATGGGTATTGAATCCATCAACTTTTTTCAGCATTAATGTCTACAATCCATTCAGTCTATATAAGAATATTAGATTATATTTAACTCCTGCTATTGAGAAAACTGTCCACAAAAAAAAACTGTAGGTAAACAATGATGATAAAATAATTTGCCCTCTCAAGCAAGAAATTTTAATTCAGAAGGAAGCTTTGAGTTTCACTTCAATTCTTTTGAGTAGTGCAAGGGTCTTTAATAGATATTTTATCACCTTTCTGTATTAAATATTTGGACTAGGTCACAGAACGAGTGTTAGGTTTCCACCTGCAGTTTTGTCTTTCAGTTTAGTCTTGAGTCCAGGTTCTTATCATTACTGAACATCATTGTTTAGTTTGTTTTTTTTTTTGGTAGATTAATCATATTTGGATCATAATATTGCTTTCTAGTCACCAGTTTCTTCAAAGACTCAGACCACCAAACGAAGAAAAAATTCTTTGAATTTCTACCTGGCTTTTAATTTCTTTATACTCTTTTAAAAATGTATAACTAGCTTATAAATATTTTATGTACTCTGCAACTCTTTACCTCACAGGCTGCAGTTGTTGCTGTAACTCTTATTTTATAAAGTGATGAAGTGTTTTGGACTATGCTACTGTCAGTCTTCAATGAAAGAAAAGACTTGTCAAGATCTTTTTTGGCTGTCTTCAAACATAAAGAATGAAGCACATAGGTATTGAAATTCATGATTTTCCTGTTTCAGGTTTATATTTTATAATTTGTTTGAGCTTTCCCAATGATACTCAGGAACCAGTCTACATTAAATGTTGATGAAAAATGTCAAGATTACCTTGTTTGTTCCATATTAATTGTTCAAAGTGGATTTTGATAAAGGAATCAAGTAAACATATATTTATTTTAATGGATCAAAAATTTCATTTAGTATATTATAAATTAGTGGATTCTATTATCCTTTTTGTGGTTAGGTTAAAAGGTTTTCACCAATAATACTGGGAGCAATTCTTCATGTTAAATTTTTTTTTCATACCTTAGTGTTTAATGGTTTGTTCTGATAATGGAATAAAAAGATAATTTCTTTCTTATACAAATTCAAGAACTATTTTAGTGACATTGCAATACTGTATCTAAAAAAAAAAAAACTATATCCTTTATCCTTTGAGAACTTCTTTGAAGTAAGACATGACTAATGATATTTCTACCATTTTAGACATTTGAGGCAAAACTTGCTAGTTCCCCCAAAAGACCCCAATTAATCTGCTTGATTAAAAACAGATATTTCTGCCTGATTTTGACATTAAATTTACTATCAAAGGAATTTTGAAAGACTTTTGCTTTGTAGTTCTGAAATATTTACTTGTTTATCAAATTCATTGGGATGCAACAATAAATTGTTGAATTC